>NW_016107379.1:4594424-4614914 GCF_001604975.1 Cebus imitator | reverse complement strand
AGTAGAGACGGGGTTTCACCATGTTGACCAGGATGGTCTCGATCTCTTGACCTTGTGATCCACCCGCCTCGGCCTCCCAAAGTGCTGGGATTACAGGCTTGAGCCACCGCGCCCGGCTACAATGGTGTTGTTTTAAGCCACTGTTGTGACGATTCTCTTCAGATTCTTCATCTACAGTAATTTCAGGAAGATAAAGAGCCTAACAAAATGAACTTCAGAATTACAGAACTGTGATATTCATTTATTAATTCAACAATGTTTACTGAGCACTACAATGTGTCAATCATTGTTCTACGTGCTGAGAATATATCTGCCAACACAGCAGTCACAAATGTAGGCAGCCAAATCTCTTTAAAGGGGAACAAGGGAATTGTTAAGTGCAATAACAACCCATATATGTTTAACACTTTACGTATTGCAAAGTATTCTTTGCATACATATTCTTATTCTGTTTCCTAGTAAAATTTTCACTATGAGGCGAGTGTGATTAATTAGTCTCTTTTTAGAAGCATGCAAAACAATGCTCCTATCCTAGAGATAAGGGACTCCACAAACTCACCCAGCTACTAATGGAAAAAGCTGGGACTCTTTTCTCTTTATTTTATACCACTTAGCCCTAGAGAGCTGTTATTAGCAACAGCCAGTATTTTAAGGAGTGTTTGTCATGTGCCTGGTATTTTGTGGACTTTACATGGATTACATGATTTAATTGGCATGACCAGTCTGTAAGGTTAATACTACATTTGTCCTTACTGTGCTGACAATGAATCTGAGAGTTATCAAAGCTAAATAACTTTTCTATGCCAAAGCCAAGCTCCAAACCCTGGTAGCCTGACTCTTCTTTGTCACTAAGCTAACTGCCTTCTCAAACCAATGCTACTGTGCTGGGCTTCCAGTGTGTACATCTTTATGCTCTGCTGCATGTCCTTTTAGGACTATGTATGTCTTTACAATATAAAGTTGCATTTTTGCTAATGTTTTCTGTTTTCCTACATAGGTTATTTTTTCCACTAGTAAAATGTAGTCATAGGTAAACAGGAATTTATAGTTTACATTCTTTATTGTTTTCATTGAGAATATGGTAACATAAGGAACACAATCATAGGGCCAAACATAGTCTACTCATTAGAGTTTCATCTTTAACAGTGCCACCAAGAATATTTCAAAGGTTAGATTTATGTATGACTCCAATTCAACTCTCTGTTGTCTTAGCAGCTTACTTTGAGTTGTTGCCCATGAATGCACACTTCATCCTAGAGATTATGTATCTTGAAGAGAAGGTCCATATTTTAAACATTTCTTTCATATCTAGTACTGTTCTTGATATAATAGCAGGTACATTTCATTAAATTAAACCTTAGCTTATGTAATATTGTATTGAAATTACCAATCCCCCATACATTTTTCCCCCAGTCTATTTTATTTTCTGAAAGTAAGAATTTCCATGTTAGCTTTCTTTCTTTCTTTGCTCTATTAAAAACTCTTTCCAGTTTCAATTGGTTCTCTGGTGTTCTGGGTGTGATTAATGAGTCCATGTTTAAGCTGTCCATTCCATTTAAAATGATAATAACTTTGATTGTATCCCCTTCACCCTTTGCCACTAAAACAAAACAGTCTCACTTAAAAAAGTTTAACCTCAAAGACTACAACGTCAACCATCTCGTTCACTGTTATTGAACGAATCTGTCTCTAGGGCTATTTTTTTGTGTGTTGTGGGGATCAGAATTTTGTGCATAATTGGTATAAAAGTAACATCCTGCTTCCTAATTATATTTTCCATACCTCTTGGGTTGATGTTTAATATTTTTCTACTCTTGACTGAAGCAGGACGCTGAGAAAGGCTTGCAGTGACTTGTAGATACATTTCCTGGGCAGTGACTCTGCTTTCTGATGAACTAACCATTTTATCATTATGAAATGATCTTTTATATCTCTATTGATACTTTTTGTTTTGAAGTCTACTTTAGCCAACACTGTTATTCCAGCCTTATACTTACCCTTTGCATGGCATATATATTTTCTTTTCTTTTTTTGAGTCAGAGTATTGCTCTGTTGTCCAGGATGGAGTACAGTGGCACGATCTTGGCTCACTGCAACTTCCACCTCCTAGGTTCAAGCGATTCTCCTCCCTCAGCCTCCTGAATAGCTAGGATTAAAGGCATGCACCATCACAGCTGGCTATGTTTTGTATTTTTAGTAAAGACGGGGTTTCATCATGTTGGCCAGGCTGGTTTTGAACTCCTGAGCTCAAGTGATGTGCCCACCTTGGCCTCCCAAAGTGCTAGGATTACAGGCATGACCCACTGTGCCCAGTTTTTTTCTATTCATTTACTTTCAATCTTATCTATGCCTTTGTATTCAAGTTTTTCCGTAGGTAGCATGTAGATAGACCTTGCTTTTTAAAGATCTATTCTGACAGTATTTGCATTTTAACTGGGATGTTTAGTGCATTCACTTTTAATGTCACTATTGATATGACTGGATTTACACTCACCATTTTATTTGAACTTTTTATCCTCTTTTTAAAAAAATATTTTCTTATTTTTTTCTTACTTCAACTCTATGACCACAGAATATCCTCTTTGTGTGTGTGTGTTTCTCTGTTCCATCTTTTCTGTCTTCTTTTTGAATAAAAAATAGTTAAAATAGTTTTTAGAATTTTATTTAAATTTACTTATTGGCTTTCTAGCTATACATATTTTCATTATTTTTTGGTAGGTTTTCTAGGGATTTAATGATACATCCTTATCCTTTCTGTCTACTTAGAATTGTTATTGTACTAGTTCTTATAAAATATAAAAGATTTTTAACAGTAGAGGTCCAAATATTCCTCCTTTATTTTTATATGACAGTTGTATTATGTCTTACATATCACATTATGTAATATTCCATAATACAGTATTATAATTTTTGCTTTAAACTATCATACGTATTAAAAATATTAAGAGAAAAATATGTCTCAGTGTGTGTGTGGTTTTTTTTTGTATTAATGCTACTTAGGTTTTGGTGAGCTTTTGCAGGCATTATTCATATATATATATATATGTATGTATATATATTTAATCCCATTCTTTCTCTTATCTCTTTCTGAGGCTCCAAATACATAGACAATAAACTTATTGCATACCACAGATCACTGAATCCATGTTAAAACTTTTTCAATCTTTGTTCTTTCTGCGATTCAAATTGTATGATTTCTATTTATTTATCTTCAAGTACACCAATTCTTCTATTGCCTACATTATACTATAAATATGCAATAATGAATTTCTTATTTCAGACATTTTATTTTCCAATGATAAAATTTTCATATGTTTTTATAGTTTTTGTTTCTCTGCTTATTCTTTGTCTTAATTCAGTATGAACATATTTTCCTTCACGTCTTTGTGTATACTTCTAAAACTGCTTAAAAACCTCTGCTAATTCCAACACCTGAGAAACTATGATTAGTTTTCTCTAATTGTATTTTCTCTTAAGAATTTATCTATTTTTTGATTTTTTTATATGTTGAATAATTTTAGGCTGTATTCTAAACATTGTAAATGATGTGTTGTAGGAACTCTGGATTTTGTTGTGCTCTTCTGGAAAGTATTTAGTTCTCTCAGGCAGTTTACTTGGCTGAACGTAGACTTCAGTTTATGTTTTCCCTCTGGTGGATGGCAGCTTAATTTTCACTTAATTTTCCTAGTCTTCACTGGGCTGTATGGGATCTGTCTGAGACATGCATGGTTCAGGAGTTAGCCAGAGATTTGGCAATGTTTGTACCAGAATTTGAGTTCTGGTGTTCTATTGTTAACTCTAATTTCTCTGGCATCTCTGCCATCAGTTTCCAGTAGCTGTTGGTTATAGTGATTTACATAGTCTGTTTCTTCAGGCCAGTGTGACTGGGGTTTTTCATCCTAGTGTTGAAAGTTCTGTTTAGTGCAGAGTGAGTTGTCCCTCAAGCAATTAAAAATGGTAGCACAGACGCAGAAAATCAAATATGGCATGTTGTTACCTATAAGTGGAAGCTAAACAAATGGTCCATGTGGAGCTAAAGACAAAGAAAATAGACTCTGCGGACTCCAGCGTGGGGGTGGGAGGGGAGTAAGGGGTGAAAACTATCTGCTAGATATAATGTCCAATATTTGGCTGATGGGTACATAGAAGCCCAACCCCCACCACTAGGCATGTAACACCCGTGTAACAAACAAGCACATGTACCCCTTAAATCTAAAAATAACCGAAAAATCAAAAAACAACCCCCCAAATGGGAAATTTATCCAGTGTTCTTCCCTTCTTCCAATTGACTTACTTCCTGTTTCTGTTTGTTTTTGTTCACTCTTCAGTGTCTTGAGGTAGTTGTTTTTAAAATTACTTTCTTCATAACTTATAAGTACTATTTGTGAAGAATTGTTCCAGTAATAGCTGTAGAGTTGCCATGATAATCCATTCCAGAAGTGGAAATCATTAATAATTATCTGCCTAAAACAAAAAAAGTAATCACTTATTGTGGAATTCATAACAGCAAATTAAAATCTCAACGGTAGAATAAAAGATGGGGTAGAGGAATTGTAAGATTCTTTTATTATACATAAAGTGTAACATTATTTGGAAGAAGACTGATGCGTTGATGACACATATTGTAAGTCATAGAGAAACAACAAAAATGATAAAGCTAATAAGCCAATAGTTGAGATAAAATGAAATCCTAAAATATACTTAGTTCATCCACAATAAAACAAGAATAAAAAGAAAAGATGAGATAGATAGAAGAGATCAGGTGAAAAGTCCCAGTAAACTAAGTCATTTGCTACAGCTGAGGAGGCTAGAATGGGTATAGGGTTTTTAGGGTAGACATAGCTCAGAATATAGGATAGATATGGTGATGGTGATGGCATTGTTGAAACACATCAGACTGTACACTTAGATACATTTTGTCAATTATAGCTCAATAGAGATGATTTAAACACTGTTACAGAGCTTCTAAAAATATAAACAAGATAGAACACGGTAGTTATTAAAAGAATAGGTTCAGAAGAGATCCTGTTTGTTTGGCTGGGTCATGGAATGCTGTGGGGTGAATTTATGCATGAGGTAGATGGTAATAACCATAGTTAGGCTTAACAGCATAAGCAAAGGCCTACAGTCAAGAAAGTACAGGGCATATTCAAGGAGTAGCTTGTCTTGGCCAGAGTAGAAAGAGAGAGACAGTGAGAAGTGGAAGACAGTTTGATAGCTGATTGAGAAAGTTTTTATGCTATGTAAGTGCTGACATGTTCATGGATACAGGGAAGACACCAAAGGAAGTTTCAAGTGTAAGGGGTGAGAGTGACTGTAGATGGAGTAAGGGGACAGGGTCTTGAGATAGGAAAAGAAGTAGACTCCTTCTCTCCACTTCCTCAGCTTAGCATGGAGGAGGGAAAGAAGTGGAAGAGGAAAAGGAGGGAAGCTGAAGAGCTCATGTGAAAAGGTCTCTAGCTTCCATATAAATTAAGTCACTTGCTACAGCTGAGCAGGCCAGAACGGGTCTAGGGTTTTTAGGGTAGACATGGTTCAGAACAAGTGTGCTAGGAATGAGCAAGAAATGAGTTAATATTGTATTTCCCCAACTTGTTTCACAGAATACTAGATGTAGTTGTATTGTGAAAAAGTGACTCTTTAGGTAAAAATTGTGAGAAATGGTGCATATGCAATCCCCATTTGGAAACCCACAATGCCTACCAGATTCCGCTAAGTTCTGCAGAAAAGAACTTGTTTATCTGAATTTAAACCAGTGTTTTTCAAACTGGTTTGAAACCATGGGATCCTTCACTCACACCAACATTCTGACAACGTATGCATTTAAATATTGTTAAGTTGTATAGAGGGCCCACTAAAGTTAGATGAGGTGGATTTGTAGCAGGTTCTATCGGTGTCATTTCCTCATATTCCCTAGCAATACTCTGTCACCCAGGAGTTAAAAAGGGGAACAGTGGGATGGCCTAGGGTAAGGGGTTCCCAAGGTAGGAAAGCTTGGCTGTAAAATGAGAGTGTCATTAGCTCTTAGTGTCCATGGGATTGAAACCGGGCAGAGAGATGAGAGAAGCTAGAATGATAATGGGAACTCGGAGAACAGGGTAGTTGGTGGCTTTTTGAAGATGGAGAGCAAGTTGGTAGAAAGGAGGGAGTGAAGGGTAAAAGGGGGTGAACAGAGAAGAAATCTTGAGAGTTTGAAATCATAGTGACTCTGTGAGCCCCATTCTTCAGGTTTCACTGGGATTTGTAAAAATGTAGAATTTGCTTATTTGGAATACACAATCAAAAACCATTTTCTACTGTCATTTTCATAGAGATGACTAGAAGTTTGCTGCAGAGACAGTAGATCAGGTGGGTTTTCAATGTGTGTTCATTTTTGTCATATCTTTCGCAAAGGGAAGACCAAATGACATCTAGCCTGAGAAGGCTGACAGCTAACCTTAAATTATTTTGCAATGTAAAATCTTTGTATCTAGAGACTGAGGACAATTGCTCATTGCTCATATTGATTTATATCAGGCAGTGCAGTGAACATACAATTAATAGTTGACTTCATTGGCAGCCAGCTGTTAGTGCCATAATTTACTATGAGAATGGTTTGGTCCAGGGATGAACAAGAATTATACTGGGAACTGTATTTTTTAGCATTTTAAAGGTCAAACTCAACTCTTATTAATTTAGTTAGGGGTTTAGGTTGATTAAAAAAAAGGTTTTTGCTGATGCACAGTCTCTCACATGCTAATGTGAGGCTAAGCATAGGAAAAGTCTCTTTTATGCTGTGATTTAAAGTTTTCCTTGATTTTAATAGCTAATGAAAGTCAAATTTGGACTGGATGCAGAATATCTTAAGATACTCTTAGAGAAGCTTTCAGAATCCCAGAGAGTCAGAAATCAGAAGATAGCAGTCATTGGACAGCAGTAAATATTTTTTGCTTCTTGGAAGAAATACTTTAAGCTACATCAAAGAGATGATCATAGCATAGGTAGGGCTCAAGTTAAAAATCAGAAGCAGAGATTTTGTCCTGTGGCCATCTTAGTATTTTTTTAAAAAATTCTTTATTGTGTGTCTATTATGTGCCAAGCTACCTGCATGCTTTCTGTCAATTTTTAAAACAATTCTATGTAATGTTCTTATTCTCACTTCTGTTTTGGATGGGAAGAAACTGAAAGTCATGGAAGACAAGGTAGAACAGCTCATGGATGAGAGAGCACAGATCAAAATCTAGGCATCCTCACACAAGTATCTGTGCTCTGAGACATCAAAACACTACAGTAGGCTGATCTTCTGAGTGCAGAGCCTTGTGCCTAAGGAAGTAGGGATGTGGGTGTTTACCAAGTACAGTCTCTCTCCACCCTTTAGGAATCTTAAGACCTAAGCATAGCTCAGAGGATAAAATCTCTGGAGTGATGACCTGGGTTCAAATCCCACTTTTCTCATTTCCTGGTTTTATTTAACTTCTCTCAGGCTTAGTTTACTAAGTTATAATATAGGCATTATAACAATAAAAATCTGCCTTACAGGTTTTTAAAAAGATGAAATGAGGTGATGTATGTAAAGTGCTTAACAATAAGCCTAGCACGTAGTGCATTCTTAGATAATTTATATCATGATTCATTGTAATTTTTATGAATGCATACCCATGACACACATAAGAACACCAGAGATGCAGCCCCATGGTAAGTTCTTTCAAAGCCAGGACTGGATAGGACAGTTAAAGAGGGCTCACTCATTGTACCATTTTTGGGGACTTTTATTTATAAAAGTACAATATGGCTTCTACTGGGACAATGAAAGCATGAGAATGATAGTAATGGCTTTCAAACTATTGAATAAAACAGAAATTCATGAGACTACACTGATACAAATGAATGGGAAAAATGAAAACCCTTAATTACAGCAGAATGGCAACTAATACATAAAGAAGAAATAACAGAGTTAGAAAATCATCTTTTAGCAAATGTCTTGGTAATATGGATGTATGAAAAGACCATCAATAAACGTTAACACTAATGGGTAAAACTTTATCAAGAACAGGACATTTACATAGTTCCAGAGTATCTTTCTAGAAAACACATATTAATTTCAAACAAGAAATAGTAACTTGATATTGGAGAAACCAACTGATTAAAGTTAATGTCATAATAATGTGTGCAGACCAATATCATATATTTCTTAATATGATGCACTGAGGTAGACATAGCACCACATCTATGTCAATACTGTCAAAAATGCATAGTCTTAATCTGATAGTGAGGAAACGTCAGACAAAGGCAAACTGAGGGGCCTTCTTCAAAATAACTTGATGTGTCTCTTATAAATGGTCAAGATAATGAAAGAAAAATATAAACCAATGAACAGTATCAGATTAAATGAGATTCAAGAGACGTGGCGACTAAATGCAATGTCTGATAATTGTCAGAGGTTATTTTCCTAGGAAGAGCATTATCCAAGGTGGCTCACGCCTGTAATCCTAGCACTTTGGGAGGCCGAGGTGGGTGGATCACCTGAGGCCAGGAGTTCAAGGAAGAGCGTTATCCAGATAATTGATAAATATGAAGAAATGTGAATAGGTTCTGCAGGTTAGATAATAGTATTGCATCAATGTCACTTTCTGGAGTTTGATAATTGATTATGGTAGAGAATGTCTTTGATCTTAGGAAACATATACTTATATATTTAGTTGTAAAAAGGCATTATGTCTGTAACTTACTCTCTAATGGTTCAGAAAAAATTTCATTCTCTTTCTCTCTCTCTCTTGCTCTCTCACATACACATACACACACACCTATACACATAGACACACACACACACACACACACACAGAATGGTAAAGCAAATGTTAAAATACGTTAACAATTGATAATTATGGGTGAGTGTGCTCTCCTGAGTGAGTGTACTATTCCTGAGCATTTTCTGTAAGCTAAAAATCATTTCAAAATAAAAAGTTAAAGTCACTTTGAAAAGTTCAGTATGGGATGTGAGTTATGTAAGTTAGTTTCCTTCAGTCAGCAAAACTAGATTGACAGACTCAACTTTTGTTAACTGAAACTTCCAAATTTTCCTAGTATATATTTCTTTGTTCTGGTGCATTATATTTTTCTGATTTCCCTTTCTTTACTAGAAAAGAATTCATAGTCACCACTTCCGTTTCCTTCAACTGAATAATTTATTTCTCTGAGGACATTTTGCAGTGGATTTTGTTAGCAGTTTCTAGATGGTTAAGTCCATTTTCCATATGAAGACATGAAGGCTGCTTTGGTCATGTTGATACTTGAAAACATTGTACACTTTCAGGAGATTGAATTGTTCTTCCCATTTCATCACCTGTCCATGCATCCACAGTCTCTGCCATGTAACTTTGGAATACTTCCCTGTAGAAATTAAGTGTACTTCCCTGCTTCTCGGCTTTGGTCTTGATCATCTGACTTATTTTTGGTCAATGGAATGTTAGCAGATGAAATGCAAACAAAGTTTGAAATGCCTCCATACATCTTGAGGTCAAGGACAGTCTGGGAGGAGCTTCCTGGATTTAGAGGTCCATGTTCTTTTCCATAAAGAAACTGCCTCTGCAGAGAGGTTTGCATTCTTTTCTTTAATTTTTAAATTTTATTTATTTTACTTTAATTTCTGGGCTACATGTGCAGAACATACAGATTTGTTACATAGGTATACATGTGCCATGATGGTTTGCTGCACCTATCAACTTGTCATCTAGGTCTTAAGCCCTGCATGCATTAGGTATTTGTGCTAATGGAGAGGCCTAGATTACAAGATCAAAATTCTTCTGAAAGTATCTCTCCTTGAATGGTCCCAAAAGATTCTTAAGAAAGACAATAAGTTCCTAAGATGTAAAAATTAATTTTTGAATAACCTGTATCTTTTTTTTGCCAAATTTGAATAAACACATTTTCCCTCCTGAAGTTTGAATGTCTCCAATTTAAAAAGGGAAACCTATAAGTTCTATGAAAAAGAACCTTTGAATTTTGCTCATTTATACAACAAACATTCATTGGGCATTTTATTCCAAGCCAAGCACTGTGCTAGGATATAATAGTGAACAGACAAGTAAAGTCAGAGACTATAGGATGATGGGTGCTGTGGAAGAAGTTCATGCACAGGGTAGAAACCACAGATAATTCTACTTATGCTTAGTGATGGGAGGAGAGGGGAAGGGGAGCTAGGAGGCATGTGTAAGGCTGGAGATGTGAGTATAGCTTAGATCAGGCCTCCTGGTAGCAAGAAGAGCATGTAACATCATAAAACTGGGGATTTCACTGCCCTGAATTGTTGCCAGGTAGATATGTTCTGTGGTTCTAGCCTTCCTTTACTCCATTTTGGCTTTGAAGATTATTTTCAAAAGAAACTGGTTGTGGGAGACTGAAAGTCCAAACTCTCAAGCAAGAGCTGTACCTCTGTTCTGATTTTTTTTGTTTTTTGGAAAAAGTGGTAGTTACAGTGAAGACCATTCAAATGGTATTCTGTTTCTTGTTTTTGGAATGGGGGTGCCACATTAAGGTAACAAGAGATCAGAGCTTTGAAAATTGTACTATGTTTTAAAGAGACAAAGTATTTTCATTGAGCAGGTGGAAAAATCACTGACAATGGAGTGATCCACACTGCAGCTAAAAATAGCTATAACTAAGACCATAACAACAGCCTGGCTTAGCAACAACAGAGTGGGCCAAGAAAAATACCACAACGCTCTTGCCTGGTCTTCCAACTGTAGAAGGAATTGGTGAAAGAAGGTGGATGTGTGTAAAAAGGAAAATTCTGTTTTTACACATCCAGAAATAATGATGATAGGCAAGAGTAAGGTATTTTAATTTCTATCAGTTTTAAGTGTCACATCCCCTTTCCCATTCCGCTTTGACCTCCTTGCCATCATACTTGCCTGCAGGCATTTTTAATACCCAGCTAAGGGGAAGTTGACTTAGGGAATCATTTAGTTACAATTTAGTAAGATATATGTCACGATTGAGAATAAATTCCATGTATAGTTAAGTTATTCCTCACAGTCTCAATGTAGGAAAGTCTTCCAGGAAGATTCCTACTGTTTATGCAGTGATGTAGTTTGTGATGGGAAAACATAAGGCCAGAGACTATGTGTCGGTGTGAACATGGCCTATAGCATCTACCTCTGGAATTATGTGAGTAGTAGAGGAGAAAGAAAGATTGACATGTACAGAGCTACAAACCAGTCGAAAGAAAAACTCCCAAATATCAGTCACACAAAAAGTTTTAAGTGGAGAATTCAGTTTTCATCAATGTCTAATCAAATTGAATGTTCCCTCTTATCAGAAATGTGTTCAATAATACAGAGCTTAAAATTATAAGCTCACAATGATCTCTTTTTTCTTTTTTGGTGAAAATTGTGCAAAATGGAATTTCTCAGAATTTCTGTGTTATGCAGGCATGAACTGTAGCAGAACTCCAAACGGCAGGTACCTCTGTGTTTGAAGTAGTATGTTTTATGCATTCCCATTGATTGGATCATGATTTAGCATATGTCACTCATCTTGTTCTGACAATGTCTGTTGTTTCCAGATTACATGGCACACAAAATTGCCACCCTCTAAAATAGCTTGATACTCTCTAAATATTGTCTTACTAAACTCAAGTAGAGGTCCAGCACATTTTGTTAGTGTTATTCCTAGATATTTTTTTTCTTTAGGGTGCTGTGTATGTTGTCTGTTTTTGCATTATATTTTCCAGCTATTTTTATTAATGTATAGGTAATACAATTTGCATGTGTGTGTGATTATATCTAGCCACTTTATTAAACTCCCATATTGATATATCATTTTTCAGTTTATTTTCTTAGGTTTTATAAGTATTCATATTATTGCTATTTGTAAACAGCAATATTTTTTCTTCTTCCCTTCTCATTTTCAAATAATTATGGTATTTATTTCTCTTTTACAAACAGTTCAATTGTTAGTAGTGACAAGGGATAGGATTTATATGGCTGAATGAAACAGATAATTAAAATTTAAAACTCACTTTGGCCTATTATTTTAAACTCTTTTGCCAAAGTCTTATATAAAAATATATAAGCAATTAATTATTTTGTTTGTGTTTTATCTGAATTCCTTTTCTTAGCCTAGGATAAGAATTTTTATTAGAGTTTTGGACAGAAGAGATGAGAGTTATCATCAAATTTTTTTAGAGAGAAACAGAAAAGTCAGTGCAATGACACTTTGGTTTTACCTTTCTTACAGAACATACCTTTTCTTTATTTTATTAGAGTTATTCATGAATGTCTTCTCTTCCATACTAGAGAGTACGATTTTTAAAAAAATTGCAATAGATTTAGAGGTACAAGCATTTTTTCGTTTCATGAATAAATTGTACAGTGGTGAAGTCTGGGCTTTTAGTGTACCTGTCACCTAAATTGTGTACATTGTACACCATAGGTAATTTTTCATCCCTCACCTGTCTCCTAGCCTCCCTGCTTTTGAGTCTTCAATGTTCATTGTACAACTCTTTAAGCCACTGTGTACCTGTAGTTTACCTTCCATTTATAAATGAGAAATGGTATATATTTTTTTGCATTCCTGAGTTACTTCATTTAGGATAATGGCCTCCAGTTCCATATACGTTGCTGCAAAAGACATTATTTCATTCTCTTTTATGTCTGAGTAGTATTCCATGGTATATATTTTCTTCACCCATTCATTGGTTGATGGACACCTAGGTTGATTTCATGACTTTGCAGTTGTGAATTGTGCTGTGATAAATATATGCATGCAAGTGTCTTTTGCACATAGTGACTTCCTTTCCTTTGGGCAGATACTCAGCAGCGGGATTGCTGGATCAAATGGTAGATCTACTTTTAGTTCTCAGAAATCTCCACACTGTTTTCCATAGTGGCTACACTAATTTACATTCCTGCCAACAGTGTATAAGTGTTCCGTTGTCATACATCTGCAGCAACATCTATTGTTTTTTGACTTTTTAATAATGGCCGTTGTGTCTGCAATAAGGTGGTATATCACTGTGGCTTTAATTTGCATTTCTCTGATGATTAGTGATGCTGAGTATTTTTTCATATGCTTACTGGTCATTTGTATATCTTCTTTTGAAAAATGTCTTTTAGTGTCGTTTGCCCATATTTTAATGGAATTATTATTGTTTTTTTCTTGCTGATTTGTTCGGGGTCCTTGTAGCTTCTGGATATTAGTCCTTTGTTGGATGTATAGTTTGTGAATATTTTCTCCCATTCCATAGATTGCATATTAGACTGTAAGCTGCTGAATCCACATCATGTCATTTCGTATTTCCCCCAAGTCTTGGAAAGTGCTTTGTATGAATGACAGGTTTAATGAATGAATGAATTTTGTTTTCCTCCAACTACTACGATTCACCACGTGTTTCCTTCTCTGCTCCTTCAGATCTTGAGTAGATTCTAGGTATATAAATGTAACTTTCAATTACAAGAACACTTTCACTTTTTGTAATCAGGCAGTTTGGTAAACGCGAAACTTCCACCTCACTCTGTCCAAAGCGTGTCCATTTTCTCTAGCTAAGCCATGACTTGTGGCACAAGAACCCAAGTGGGGAAGAGAGGTTGGCAGATTATTTTGATGTTCCTCTTGGTTCTTTCACTTCTCCATCTCTAATCATTGTGTTGCTACTTGTACCTTGGGGTTGGGTGGGGGAGGAGGGACAAATGATAAAAGAAGCACAAATGTGGCTAAGGGTCTAGTGGTATAATTCTGCCAAGGTGCCCTTAGAATTTCAGGTGCCAGCATGCTGAATCTCTTAAGAGGTACATTTGTGGGATTTTTGAAACTTCTTTGTGGGGATTTGTCCATTTATCTGATGGAAACCATGCACTTTCAGGCATACCTCTTGTGACCTTCCCTTCAACTTCTGCTTCCAAGTTCAACTCCAGCAGCTTCTTACTTCTGGGATCTGCTCATCTCGGAGGCTCTGCTTGACCCAGCTGCCTTTGATGGCATCTACTTGGCTCATGGGAAACTTACTATCTTTGCCATGTGAAACTCTAAGAGTGTAGTGTGCCCAAATGCTGCTTTTTTCTCTTTCTTTGACAAATGCAGATTGCTTTCTGCTTTCCAGATTCACCGGTCTAGAAGCAGATACGAATCTCAAAATCCACAATCCCCCAAACTCTAAGAGACATGCTGATTTCTCCTTAGAACTTTTGCACATGGCCCTGTGGCAGCCGTGGGCTCAAAAATTTTGTAGCCATGTAAACACCTGCCTGGCTTGTGAGAGAAGGTCATTCAGTGAAAGGTGTTGATAGTGCTGGAGCAGCCTTACAATAAGGCTGGTCTTTATGTGATTATTTTCTCTTTTCATATTGTAAAGGTACTTATTTTGCCTATTGTTTGTAGCTTTGTAGCTTCAGATACAATCTCATGGGTTCAGGAATTGACCTATTTAATGTTCTCTTATGTACAAATATACACTCATTTTTATTCAATTATTGGCAGGTTGTGAGTCTAAAGGTCAAATCTGTTTATAGACAATTGATGATAATATCTAACTTAAAACTAAGATTATGTTGGGCATAGTGGCTCATACCTGTAACCCCAGAGCTTTGGGAGGATGAGGCAGCAGAATCAGTTGAACCTAGATGTCAGGGACTAGCCTGAGCAGCATAGAAAGACTCCATCTCTACAAAAAATAATAAAAAAAACCTATCTGGACATGGTGGTGCATGTTCTTGGTCCCAGCTACTCAAGAGGCTGAGGTGGGAGGCCAACTTAAGCCCAAAAGGTTAAGGCAGCACTGGGCAACAATTGTGCCACTGCACTGTAGCCTGGGCAACAGAGTGTGAACCTGTCCCCAAAAACAAACAAACAACTCTTCCCAGCCCCCAAACCAAAGAAATCAAGGTTATGCCATGAGATTTTATAATTGTAAGTGACATGCCTTTTGGACTCTTCGAAATTTTGATTGTATTTCTCTCTTTTTATTTTACTAAGTGATCCCTTAAGGAGTGTCAGCTCTGAAATGAGAAATTCTATAAATGTGAAAACAAGTAGAGAACAAAGTCCCATCAATAGTCTCATGGGCTGCACAAGCTAAGTGAATTGCTACCACCTTATAGCCTTGACATAGTTTGATTTAATTGCTTCCTTTAGCAGAGTTTTAAATCATTACACGTCTTAGAATTTTACTAAAAGTCAAAATTACAAATTTTAAAATGACCAATGCTAGAGTAAATTTTATTTTATACATCTATTTTTCATTTATTTACTTTGCTTTATAAAGATATAGAAAACATTTGACCTATATTTGTAGTTCCTCTCTAAAAGAAAGTAGTATACCATTTGTTAAAACAATGTACAGTAATTTACAGTGTTCAAAATAGTAGACGTTTGTCAAAACTGAACTCTTCTTCAAATAATACTGTTTTACTTAATATGAATGGGTCAAAAATTAATATGTGAGAAAAATGCAGATGATTCTGAAAGGCCGTTAGCAATGAATCCAAAGAAATGTTAGGCAGGATAGTCTTGTGAAGGATAAATATTTATATTTAGCTTTATAATATTCCCCAAACCACATTAAGTTTTCATGGGCTGTATGGGCTTTGCAGCTCCTTGGGGGCTTCAGGCTACAGATTTTATATATGAAATAATAAATATAGTATTTCATATATATATAATATATTTCATATATACATTCATATATATAATATTTGATGCTATTGTTTTTAACTTTTATTTTTAATGTTTGTGGACACATAGTAGGTATATGTATTTAGGGGTACATGGGATATTCTGATAAGGGCATGCAATTCGTAATAGTCACATCAGGGTAAACAGGGTATCCATCTCCTCAAGCATTTATCCTTTGTGCTACAAACAATTCAACTATACTCTTTAAGTTATTTCACAATGTACAATGTTTTTTTTAACTATAGTCACCCTATTGTGCTTGCAAATACTAGGTCTTATTTATTATTTTTAACTTTTTTTTGGTACCCATTATTTACTATTGTTTTTTAAAGTAGCTCAAAAGTCAATTGTTTTCTTCATGACTATGATGCCCATGGGTAATTCCGGACAGTCAGTGACACAAGAGAGCTCTAAATAAAATATAAAACAAATAAAGATCTTATGAGTCAGATCTAATACATGTGGAGGGTTTGATTCTCTAGGCCCCTTATTCAATAAATTCAACAAATGATATATTTATTAAGTGCCTATAGTTATTAATATTTTTCTCAATTCCTGGGAAAAACATAGATGTGATCTTTACTTACTGCTAGGATGATCATATTTGATAATTTGGAAGGAAGTCTTTTCAGCTTTACATGTTGATTTTCCAAAATTATCCACTTGATACAGTTTTCACTAGCCTGACTGACATTCCCAGTTCTTCCTGCAAAAATAGAGAATAACCATTGCCTCCTTCAGTAATTCTCCCATTTCTTTTTAAATATTGCTTCTTTAGCCCTCAATTTTATTGCCTTTCAAATATTTCTAATTAGACAAGTGAAAACAGCAAACTTGGGACTTTAGCTTTAAACCCGTTGGCCATGAATTCTAACCACTAGGAGGAGCTCCATATTCCCAACATTTTTACACACACACCCACACACACCCACCCCCCCCCCCCCCCACACACACCCCCCCCCCCCCCTCCACACACAGCCATGTCAAAATATACACAATTGGGTGTAATTTTTAGTAGGAAGGATGAAAGTATCATAAATAAAATAAAAGGCAGGATGTGCATTCTTCTCAGATCTTTCTTTGTGCTGTGTTTTCTCCAAGGTACATGAAACTTTTAAAATAGAGCTCCTAAGTATCTTCCACTTGGGGGATGCCTCCACTTATGGAAGGCTAAGATATGTCAGGGTGGGGGGCAGAGAGCAGAGAGAGAGAAATCTTGAAAAGAAACTTAGGCGTTCTTCACGCAATGCCTTGCCAAGATGGAATGGAGCTCATCTTCCTCCCCATGTTGCATCTGGTTGGCCAGCCAGATGTGTGGGTGTCTGTGAAACTGGATGGTTTTTTGTTAAGTCTTAAGTTGAAGTGGTAGAATGAATCCTTTAGTCTTCTACATGGTCCAGCCCAGTTCATCATAACAGAAGGCCCAAAAGCTCTAGTCCAATGCTTTCACTAGTAACAACATGCATGCATTTAGATTGTCCTTTGAGTTGACATGTCTCCTTAGCCTACTGCAGTGGAAGACAACTGTTATGTCCTGAAATATTCCATTCTAGTCATATCTCCCCTCATTAGAAGACTCAAATAATACTTCCTCTGCATTTGACTGAGCATAATATTTGATCATACAGGTTTATATGCATAGATTGTCTATGTTGACAATGTGACATCAGGACCTCAAAAGGATAAAAAGTGCATCTTAATAATAAATACCTGATAAACAAATACAGTAACTATTAAGCCTTACGGCTTTCTTCTTTATCCAGTTGCAAAGGTAAAAATGTGTGCTACAAATAATTCAGACAATTTAGAAATGTTTTAAAAAAGTAAATGACCTTCAAAATTTTAAAATTTCACATTCAGAAATAGTCATTGTTCACAATATATCAAATCGTGAGTAACACTTATATTGATAATATATGCAATATGCTAATAGGTAATATTAATATATATATATTAGTATAATATATATAAAATACAGTTACAACTGATTTATATATTTATATATTAATGAAATATATAACATTAAAAATACAGTTTGAACACCTTTTCAGTGCACAACGAACATCATTATTTCTAACAGCTACAGAGTATTCTGTTACGTGTGATTAATTTCTTATTATTTTTTACATATTTTATTATAAATTTTGCTACACTAAATTTTGTTGCATATATATATATATATTTTCCCCATTTATTTATTTTATTGCATTTTAGGTTTTGGGGTACATGTGAAGAACATGCAAAATTATTGCATAGGTACACACGTGGCAGTGTGATTTGCTGCCTTCCTCCCCATCACCTACATCTGGCATTTCTCCCCTTGCTATCTCTCCCCAGCTCCCCACCCCCCACCGTCCCTCCCTTATTTCCCCCCAACTGACCCCAGTGTGTAGTGCTCCCCTCCCTGTGTCCATGTGTTCTTATTGTTCAACACCCGCCTATGAGTGAGAACATGTGGTGTTTGATCTTCTGCTCTTCTGTCAGTTTGCTGAGAATGATGGTTTCCAGGTTCATCCATGTCCCTACAAAGGACACAAACTCATCGTTTTTGATGGCTGCATAATATTCCACGGTGTATATGTGCCACATTTTCCCAAACCAGTCTATCGTCGATGGGCATTTGGGTTGGTTCCAGGTCTTTGCTATTGTAAACAGTGCTGCAATAAACATTCGTGTGCACGTGTCCTTATAGTAGAACAATTTGTAATCCTTTGGATATATACCCAGTAATGGGATTGCTGGGTCAAATGGAATTTCTGTTTCTAGGTCCTTGAGGAATCGCCACACTGTCTTCCACAATGGTTGAACTAATTTACACTCCCACCAACAGTGTAAAAGTGTTCCTATTTCTCCACATCCTCTCTAGCATCTGTTGTCTCCAGATTTTTTAATGATCGCCATTCTAACTGGCGTGAGATGGTATCTCAATGTTGTTTTGATTTGCATTTCTCTGATGACCAGTGATGATGAGCATTTTTTTCATATGTTTGTTGGCCTCATGTATGTCTTCTTTTGTAGTGTCTGTTCATATCCTTTGACCACTTTTGAATGGGTTTCTTAGTTTTTTTCTTGTAAATCTGTTTTAGTTCTTTGTAAATTCTGGATATCAGCCCTTTGTCAGATGGGTAAACTGCAAAAATTTTTTCCCATTCTGTTGGTTGCCGATTCACTCTAACGACTGTTTCTTTTGCCGTGAGGAAGCTGTGGAGTTTGATTAGGTCCCATTTGTCTATTTTGGCTTTTGTTGTCAATGCTTTTGGCGTTTTGGTCATGAAGTCCTTGCCTACACCTATGTGCTGAATGGTTTTGCCTAGATTTTCTTCTAGGGTTTTTATGGTGTTAGGTCTTATGTTTTAAGTCTTTAATCCATCTGGAGTTAATTTTCGTGTAAGGTGTCAGGGAGGGGTCCAGTTTCTGCTTTCTGCACATGGCTAGCCAGCTTTCCCAACACCATTTATTGAACAGGGAATCCTTTCCCCATTGCTTATTTTTGTCTGGTTTGTCAAAGATCAGATGGTTGTAGATATGTTGTGTTGCCTCCGAGACCTCTGTTCTGTTCCATTGGTCTATATCTCTGTTTTGGTACCAGTACCATGCTGTTTTGATTACTGTAGCCTTGTAGTATAGTTGGAAGTCCAGTAGTGTGATGCCTCCCGCTTTGCTCTTTTTGCTTAGAATTGACTTGGCTATGCGGGCTCTCTTTTGGTTCCATATGAAGTTTAAGGTGATTTTTTCCAGCTCTGTGAAGAAGGTCATTGGTAGCTTGATGGGGATAGCATTGAATCTGTAAATTACTTTGGGCAGTATGGCCATTTTCACGATATTAATTCTTCCTAACCATGAACATGGAATGTTTCTCCATCTCTTTGTGTCCTCTCTTATTTCGTTGAGCAGTGGCTTGTAGTTCTCCTTAAAGAGGTCCTTTACATTCCTTGTTAGTTGTATTCCTAGGTATTTTATTCTCTTTGTGACAATTGTGAATGGAAGTTTGTTCTTGATTTGGCTCTCTTTAAGTCTGTTATTGGTGTATAGGAATGCATGTGATTTTTGCACATTGATTTTGTATCCTGAGACTTTGCTGTACTTGCTTATCAGTTTCAGGAGATTTGGGGCTGAGATGATGGGGTCTTCCAGATGATTGTATATCTAGAAGACCCCATCGTCTCAGCCCCAAATCTCCTGCATGTATTTTTATATTTGCATACCTTTCAAGTATATCTATACGGTCAACTATTAGGAGTAAAATCACTGGGTAAAAAGGTTAGCACATTCAAAATTTTAATAGAATTTATCAGATTTCTTTCTACAATTAATCTTAGGCAAAAGACCGAGAAGCAATCACGTTTCTTTCTAAAAGTAAATGTAAAGATGTGTACTTTTCATAGTATGTAAACTTTTCTCCACATTCTTGGACATATTTAGGCTTTAAAATCTTTTGAAATATTCAAAATAAAAATTCTATTACTTGTTTTAATTTGTGTTATAGAGAAGTTTGAGCCAGGTTAATTGACTATTTGTAGTTCTTCTTCAGTAATTTCTTGGTCATGTCCTTTGTCCACTTTTTCCATTTTGTTTTACCTATTTTTGTTGCTTTGTAATAACTCTTTTGTGTAGTAGGAAGTTTACTCATTGTCTGGCATATGTATTAAATATATATATTTCCTATTTGTTGTTTATCTTTTACTTTATTTTGTCATTATCATTGTTGTTATTTTGCTGTCAATTTAAAAATTTTACTCTCTTTATAAATCTGTCAGTCTTTTATCATTTTCATGATAAATGTATCAGGCTTTTATTTTTAGTTTTCATGAGTTGGAGTCTCACTCTGTCACCCAGAGTGGA
>NW_016107379.1:4529150-4593781 GCF_001604975.1 Cebus imitator | reverse complement strand
GGGCTCTAGGAGTGTGGAAAGTGGAATAAACTATTGGTAGTTTGGAGAGGAGGAACCTCATCACAAACACTTTGTATTTCACCAGTTAAGGACTGTCTGTGAGCTATGATGTCTTACGATTTCCTAATCACAGTGCCCAAAACTCCTTCTGGGGAGTTTCTCAGCAGTCAGTAAATGGTGAGAATCACGCCACTGATTTGAAACTAGGACTGCTATTCTTATTTCCAAAATTTATGGCTCCTTTTTTGGATGTGAATTGATGTAAACATTTGTATGGAGAAATAAGAAGCAAAAGCTAAAATGTAACCACTCCCTCCTTAGTCCTTCATCTTGGACATTGGGTCACTTCTGTAGTGGGAATTAGACTGTTTCCTTCTTTCGATGCTCACTTCCAATCATTTAGGCACATTTGTGTGTCTTAAAGGGGAAAAGCCAGGCCGTTCAGTGTCCTGGTGAGACTTGGAGATTGGCGTTGTGCCATACAAACTGGTTTTAGAACCTGGGATATTACTCAGGATTAGAAGTCAAGGCATAGTCGTTAATTATGTTTTCTACTCCATCTGTACTCAAATTGTGGAAGGTCCCAAGACCTGACAGTAGACTCCATGTAGCTGTAGCTGGCCTGAACAAGGAAGACAGCTTTACTTTCCTCCCTGTTTTCTCCAGTTTCACTGGTATTCTAGGAGTTGCATAATGATCTTCTTCACTAACATTTAATCTCTTTTTTGTTGTTTTTGTTATAGATTCCATTGTTTTTATTCTCCCAATTTTTCACAGAAGTAAATGTCTCAATATTACTTGTATTTCAGCCTGTGTTGCTCTTAGAAGTACCATAGAATAATTTCTGGAGGTGACATATATCTGGATTACATGGAGGAAAAGAGCAAATTGTCGTTTAGATATGCAACTGTGAAATGGGCAGTAAAGTATATTTTGTTCAGCTTTAATAGGTTGACAGTGTTTTATACAGTGATATTCAAAAGTGCACACTCTGTCCAGAATTCTCTCATTTATTCCTTCTAGTGGGTCTATACAAGATTGTAGGCTCCCTGAAGTTTTTAGCAAGTGAATCACTGGCTATTTTGCAGGCATATGGAGAGCCCTGGAGTGAAGGGATGTGGAGTCACCAACGTAAGCTGATTGTAGTCAATATTTTATAATTAATGCGGGGACATGTTTCTCCATTCTATTTAGTATTGATGGGGGATCATGCTTAGCACATGGAGAGATGGATGAACCTACTTAATTGGTTCTCTTGGAGGTATCATAGATATTTCTAATTTCTAGTTATGTCCTTGGTTTTACAAAGCTGTATATCCTTGTAGGCTTTACTATGAGGTGACATGAAAAGACAGCAAAATTCATCACCTTGCTGGATAGCATTGCCATTATCTCATGGCTGTAACTAAGAGTTATACTAACTCTCTTAATTTTCTGCATATTTCTTATATTGTGAATCACCAACTCACATTGGCTTTACTTCCAAAACATACAAGGAACCTACATACTTCTGTCTATCCCACTGCCATCACCTTAGTTCAAAACTTTATCCTGTCTCATTCGGATGTTGCCATAGCCTCTGTTTTGTCTTCCTAATTTCATACCCAATCCTTTACAATTCCTTCTGTACCCAGCTGTTGTCATGAGCGGTCTTTTAAAAACCTAAAGCAGACCATATCATTCCCCTGCTTAAGACCTTCAATGACTTCCTATTGGTCTTTGAATAAAACTAAATTAAACCCTGTACATTTGCCTCTAGGTCCCAGATGATCTGGGTCCAGGATCCCTCTGTAACCTCACTTGATACTTCCTTCTGCCTTTCTCACTGCACTCCAGCCACACTGACCTCTGTGCTGGCCCTCTGACCCACGAGGTGTGCCACAGGCTTATCCCCTCAGCTTGCAATGCACTCCCCCAGCTCTTTGCGTGCTAGCACGTCCTCATACTTCACGTTTAGCTCAATGACACCTATTCAGAGAAGTTTTCTCTGACCACTCAATGTAAATCGGCCTCCCCTAGTAACTATCACATCACCCCATTTCCTTCATAACACTTAGGATTCGTGCGAATATCTTAAAATTTTATTTATTTGCTTCATTCCTTTCTCTTCTACTGGAGTGAAAACTCATGAGGGCAGGAACTTGTCTGTCTTACTCATGTGCTGTCCCTAATGCTCAGCAAAATGCGTGGCACATAGTAAGTGCTCAATGATTGAATGAATGAATAAGTTCAAATGTGTTTTATTTCATCAGTGAAATTTGCTGAATGAGCAGATAAAAGCAATAATGAATAATACTTAACTAGACTTGATGAGGAACTGATGTGGAGGATTAGAAAGTCTTGAAGATAAAGACTCAGGAGTCTCATTTTTAGTCTTGACTCTATCACTAGCAAGATTTATGATCCCTCTGAGCTGTATTTTCTGCATCTGCAAAATAGTTTCTGGGGTGTCCTCAAACTCTGGCATATATAACATTCTTTAGATACCTTGGAAGAGATCTACCTGCTGTAAGGTGTTCCTAAGTTTTTGCAAAGTAGATACTATTAGAATTTTATGGCAGCCAGTTCATGATCTTTAGATCGGTTGTTCTTTACAATAATTGAGAATTCTAATACCAAGGCTGGGACCGAGGATTTCCAAATATTCTTTCTTTTTTTTTTTTTTTTTGACGTTCTAGGTGTTTTCTTTCTTTCCAAATATTATTTCTAACTTCAATCCTTTAGTGATTGATAGTGAGAACAGGACGTCTCTCAGGACTTTTGAAAGGATCCTGAGGAATGAGAGTTATACATGCTAAGTGGAAATAGAGGGATTGCCTAGAAGTTTTCCTGTCTTTTTGGTTGGCCTCCTAAATGCACAACTAGAGAGTTTTGAACAAATTTCTTAAAATAAATACTCTTTGAAAGAATTCAGAAACCTTTTTTATGTGTTTACTGTGGAATTTGAGTGCAAAGAAGATTCACTTCTTGCATTCTTCAAAGAGGCACATCTTATTATCTCTAAAGGGGATATTAGAGTAAGATTTCAGGAATTCTTAGAGTTCCTTGCAGTGCCAATTTCAAAATTTAATAAATTTCTTGAAGACGAAACAAACTGATAGGAAATAATTTCATACACTCTTGTGGTAGTATTATCAATCTAGACACTTTATGATGATTTTATGATTGGGAAGGGATTCGTGCATTATGTATAAAACCATGTCCCAAATATTTAGTTGCCCATTCTTTGCTGCTTATTCATTACCCTACATCTATTAATGATTACCCTGAGCTAATACATTCTTAAATAACTAAAATTAGCTTTAATGCTAATTATAATGTTAATTAGAGGCATCCTAAAGTCTCAAAGCAGACTGCAGTATTCAGATTAGGTCTTAATATAATCAGTGACAATTCTGTTGCTCCCATCTAATGGAAGAAGAAATTGAGACAAAGAGAAGGTATATGACTTAGTCCATGCCCCCAAAGAATGTAATAATAGAGTGGGAACAAGAAGTTAGGGCAACCAGAGCTTAACTCTGGTTAAAGCCACCAACATGGGTGACTGAGTCACTCCTACTAGACTTCAGATAGTTTACACTCATGCAGTAAGGAATTAATTCTTAGATTTAATTACAAAAGATTACATTGTACATTTGTAGTCTTTTGTTCAGTGAGAGAGAAAAACCAACATGAGAACAAATTATTGCAGAGATTTATGGAAATAATAATAATTTTAAAAACAGCATTGAGAAGGACAGACAGACAAAGGAGCAGTGAGGGGCAGGAAATGGAGTGAGCAATGATATCCTGCTTCAAGCAGTCATGATTAATCTTGGAGACATGGAGGTCAGGAAAGAATGCTTAAAAAAAAAAGTACAGGTATTGATCGACTTACGACCTATGCGACTTACGACCATTCGACTTTACGACCACAATCGCTAGCCACGACTGCTCCGCTGTAGATTTTTGGAAACACTACAACATTGTGATATGTATCAAGAATATCGCTATCGCCTGGGAGGCTGTAGCGATATTCACGACAAACTGCATGAATGGCATCTGGAAAAATTGTGTTAAGCACTATGTTAATGATTTTGACGGATTTGACAGTGAACATGAACTTGAAACCATTCAGGAAAAAATAGTAAAACTCACTAAAGACCTTTCTTTGGAGTGTGAAATAGAAGATGTCAAAAAGTTGCTAGACAAAGAATGCGGAGAACTTACAAATGAAGAGCTAATCGAACTGGAAGAAGAAAGAGTGGAGGAAGAAGAAAGAAGAGAAGCAGAGAAAGAAGAGGAGGAGCCAGAAAGAAAGTTCACCACTAAGGGATTATCAGATGGTTTATCTTTACTGAATAAACTTCTTATACATTTTGAAGCAATGGACCCAAACATCGAACGATTTGCAAGGATTGAACGGATGGCGCACAATGTGTTTCGTCCGTATTGTGAAATTTATGAAGAAAAAAGAAACATACAATTCAGACAAAGCTCGCCATGTTTATGAAAAAAAACCAGCTCCGGTAACCCCAGCTACTGCCTTAGATGATGACATCAACGATCCGCAGCCAAGCACCAGTGGCCAATAAAATGTTTCATACATGTTTATATATTTTGATATGTTTTGCAATTGGGAAAATGTTTCCTGTGGCATTTTTTACACCTGTATTTTGCATTTTTGTATGCACCCGCATTTTGTAATTTTGTGTGTTTTGCAAATATTAAACCAGTTGTACTGGTAATGCAGTGTTTTACTTTAACCTGACGAATGTAAAAATGAGAAACAAAATGGTGTAGAGATGATAAAAATGGCACAAAATGAACAAAGAAAATTATGATATATAACAACAATGAAAGAAAATTATGATAAAATATGACTTAAAGATTTTTATAACATCATTTCACAGTACTATACATATAGCCTACTCAACTTACAAACAAATCATGTTATGGCCGGTCTGTCGGAACCAATCGTGGTCGTAAGTCAAGCACTAGCTGTAGAGGAAGGTGAAGTAAGGTCTGAGGGGTGCACGAGTTCGTCTTACATAGTATGTTTGGAATTTCTGCATTATAGTGAAAGAAGTTCTACTTGCATGTGTCCCTCAAATGCACATACACCCTTCTGAACCATCTGGTGGCCAGTTCGCTTGTTAAGCACTTATTCCAGTGTGGTTTTGCTTTCTCAACTGGTTGGTGCATACCCACCTAGTTCTTGGCTTGTTCTGACATAGACGTCAAATTCATGTTGAAATAGACAGGACAAAAGTCTCTGAGAAGGGCCAAGGCTAAAAAAACATTTATTAGGTCTTTTGGAGGTATGATAGCAACGTGGGTTAAATAACTGTATCTATTTAAGAAAAAAACCACTTCACACCAATTAGAATGTCTATTATTATTAAAAAACAGATCTAAAAGAAAATAACAAGTGTTGGTGAGGATGTGGAGAAATTGGAAGCCTTGTGCACTCATTATGGGAATGTAAAATGGTGCAGCCACTGTGGGAAAAGGTATTTTTTTCCCATAGGAAAAACTAAACATGGAAATTGCTATGTGATCCAACAATTCTGCTTCTGAGTTTATACTCAAAAGAATTGAAAGCAGGAATTTGAATGGATATTTGTATTTACCCAACTTCATATCGGCATTACCCACAGTAACCAAAAGGAGAAAGCAACCCAATTGTCCACTAACAGATGCATGGATAAACAAAAGGTAGTATACAATGGAACTTTAAGCCTTAAAAAGAAAGCAAATTCTGACAGCTGCAACAATGTGGATGAAACTTGAAAATATATTAAATAAAATAAGACAGTGACAAGAGGGTAAATACTCTATGATTCCACTTATATGACTTACTTAGAGGAGTGAAATTCACAGAGACACAAAATAGAAGATGGGTGGGCTGGACGCCGTGGCTCACGTCTGTAATCCCAGCATTTTAGGAGGCTGAGGTGGGCAGGTCACGAGGTCAGTTCCAGATCAGCCTGGCCAACATAGTGAAACCCCGTCTCTACTAAGAATACAAAAATTAGTCAGGCATGGTGGCATGTGCCTGTAATCCTAGCTACTCTTGAGGCTGAGGCAGGAGAATTGCTTCAACCTGGGAGGCGGAGGTTGCAGTGAGCCGAGATGACAGCACTGCACTTCAGTCTGGGAGACAGAGCAAGACTCCGCCTTGGGCAGTGGGGCGAGGGAGGAGGGGGGAAGGGGAAAGGTGGGTACCTGGGGTTAGAAGGTGGTGAATGCGTAGTTATTGTTTAATGGGTACAGAGTTTCAGTTTGGGAAGGCAAAAAGTTTTGGAGGTGGATGTTAGTGATGGTTAACACAACAATGCAAATACTTAACAACACTGTACACTTAAAAGAGCTGCAATGGTAATTTATGTGTATTTTATCACATTAAAAATTTAAAAAAACAGAAAAAACTGAAAGGAGCTTATATAGAGAGGCTGTTCATCTCTCTCTCCCTTTTAGGCTCTACATCTGATTACCTTCATGTGGCAAGGACTAGTCTACTTACTAGCAGGGTGATGATAAGGTACAGTGAGAGAAGTGATACTTTTGAGAAAGGATGTTATTTAATTTTGTGTCTGAATAGTGATCTTGCTCCAGGCATTCAATTGTCATTTGTATTATGGCAAAAATGGCCTCATAGTGTACTCAGAATTGATCATAATACTCGAGCCCATCATGATATTCATCACCCTTGCTCTAACAAAATCTGCCTTTACAATATTATTAGAGAAAGTGGTGATTTTTACATCTTTTGTTTCTTTTTTCTTTTTTCCCTCTTTCATTTGCCAACAAAAGAGTTGTCAAAAGTAATGTTTATAATAATTTAACAGATTATTTGCTTATTAGATATTAATTATTCTGCCGTGCCTAGGGTCCATGTTGGTGCTTTGCTGCTAGAACAGTGATTCTGATCTCAATTAGATTATGTCTCTCTCCTTTACCTCCCCATAAATCATTCCGGCAAACTGAAATTAACAGCTACTGGAGCGCATTAATAATCTGCCTCACACATTGGAAAATGCATTAGCCGGAACCCTCCCATCACTCTGTTAAGCACATCATTTTGTTTATGAAATATAAACATTTCATGGAAGAGCTCTCCCACATTTCTCTGGGCCTGTGACAGCTAAAATGATTGCACACAATTGCCAGTCAGTCATGCGCCCAAATAAAGTTTGTTTAAAGTCATGGTTCTGTGATTGCCCCATTTTCTCAGGCATTTAAAAACCTACATTTAAAATAAAAAAAAATTCCCTGTGATCATGAAAATAATAATAATACCTTTAAAATGATACTTCACATATGTACAGTCCTTTGCATAGTTTACAAAGGGCTTTCACTTTTGTTATGCTTGTGAGACATCGGGATGTTATTATTATTTACATTTTGTTTCCCCCCAAAGGGAAACTAAGGCTGAGAGGTGATTTGATCAAGGTCATACAGCAAGTGGTAGAAGGAAGACTAGAGTCCAGGATTTGCCTGTAAGTCTTACGTTCTCTTCAATGCTCTGCATTCTCTACTATAAACCACACTCACTCTTGGTATATAGTGTGTACATTCTGTTTCTCTGTGTTAAATGCATGACAGTCAAGTGTCCTTCCTAGAGAGATAACTGCTCTGCCTTTATTCTTACAGATCAGAGAGCAAAACCAAGAAAAGTCAGAGGTAAATGGATAGTTCTCATTATTTTAATTCATCTGTCTACTCATTGTGTCAATTATATTGTGCTGCACAATTTGGTGATGCATACACAGGCAGAGTAAAATGGAGATTTGACACATTATCATCAGGATTTTTTATTCCTGGGTAGATAGCCTTTCTGGGTGATGCAAACACCGAAACACTCCTTCTTCCTCAACAGCAAATATCTTGGTCTTAATTTACTTTGATGGCAGAAAAAGTCAGATGGCAGCAAAGCTGATCTGTGTTTTTTGTTGTAACGCCTAAGCAGTCTTTACCCTGAAGTTAAACTGATTACTTCTCTCCTAGTATCTAAGATCATCAGCAATATTGACAGTAGCATGTTTTGGCAGATGTAATTGTGGTACGTAAAAAACAGCCTCAGCTATCTAAGAGAAGAAACAAAAATATAGATTTGTTGGGATGTTTAAGAGATTTATTGACAATCTAAACTTTAGAAATATTTGCATGTAAAGCCTCCTCGTTAGTATTTCTTATTGTTTCTACCTTCCTGATTGGTCTTGAAAAGGTCACTTTCTAACTGTGTGGTTAACCTTTCCAAATTTTAGTTTATTTATCTAAAAGGTAAGAATAGACATACATACCCTGCCTATTTCAGATTTATTATGAATATTAAATAGGGAAATGCCTGTGAAAATTCATTGAAACAAGAAAAATCTTCAGAATTATACGTCTATTTTATCAATTATTTTCTGGTCAAGCAGTTAAAAAGATTCTTGAGTGGTGTATTTTTTTTTTTTCTAAAAAGTTCAAAAAGCTGAAAACAACATGGGGTGTCTTGACTGATTTTTGACTGATGACTACAAGCACTTTTCTTCATGTGTCCCCCACCATCCCAAAGACTTATTCAGTTTTTTGTTGAGACAAGAACTTAAATGCCTTTTATTGGACTTTGACTTTTATACTTGTATGAGCATATTTTAATAGCTAGCAATACATATGATTAAGGCTGAATACTAACTTCAAAATGTCAAACTTTGTTCTGTCCATTTTAGATCATAAGAATTTTGAGAACATAACTAGTAACTTTGTGATTACAGTTCTGAGCTCAGTGTTTGGCCTGTAGTAGGCATGTAATGAATATTTGTTGCATGAATCAAAAATTGTCATATGTTTCAATTATGCTTTCATTGCGCCAAACATTTTTCTATCCTCCTCATTTATAATGCTTTCAGCTTGGGCTTCAAGGGCACAGGGGGAAAAAAAAAAGACAGAGAGAGAGAAACACCCCAGTATCATCAGTCTATATTCAAACCAAAAGTCGTATGTCAGCCCCACTCACAAGTTTTGTCTGATAATGTCTTTGTCTCAAATAAGTTTTCTCCTGAAAGAATGTGGATTTGTTATAGTGATGATATTCAAGTGGCTGTGCAAAAAGCTTTATGATCACACCTTGTATATACATCTTGTAAATATGTCTTTTTACAAGTGTATTACATAAGTATTTTCATCAAGGGGAAGAAGTACTATGCATCTATGAGTCACAGTGAAACTTTATTTTGTTTCAAGTGAATCTAGATTTGATTGAAATCTGTGTGTTTGGAAATACGTTTTGGAGCATGTGGGATATTATTGCATCTTTGTCTGACACTATAGTGGTGCATTCTGTGAATGCTAACTAAGCATTATCCTGTTGTTAATTATTTTCTTTTATGTCTCTGGACCCTGTAAAGAATCATCATAATGTTTTCTAGAAGTCTTCAGTGGCAAGGGATTTAAGGTCTTTCAGCCACTATTAATTTGGAAGTAAATAATTACTTATAGAATGATGCATGAAATTAAGTAATTTTTGCACAATCTATGCTACTCTTCAAGCAATCTTTAATAAGTGCAATATAATAAAGCAATAATGGAGTTGGTAATATGTTTGTCATCCCTGTTAAAAGCCATTTCCTCAGTCCAGCAATAGGAGAGGATCACTTGGCAAGAGGGCATTAAGTATGCGTGATACATACTATATTGCACAGTACTGCTGAGTATCTTTTGGGGAAGCAGCTTCTGTGCATGTGTAATAACCAATCTTTAAATGTCAAAGTTGCAACCATTTTAAGAAAGAAATCCATATTTTGGACTAAGTGTCTTTTCAGATAACCAAGCTATTTGAAAGCTTTACTGGGAGTTAAAAAAATAGAGGGAAAAACCCAGATTCCTATAAACTTTGATTTATTTATTTTTGCATTTCCATAACTTGATAACCACCAAACCAAACTACTCAGAAAACTGAAAGCAAAATTGTGCTCCGAGCTGAGACCTGGTGATTCTTGCCTCACTCTGAAGGAAATCTTCAGTTTAGTTATAAATCCCTGAAAATCAGGTTTTATAATGGAAATGCTGAGAGGCTGTCTGCCATTTCAACAGCTAGAGCTAAGGCTGCTTTGAAAGAGTATATGCATATGATATGCATATATCAGGAGGTTAGACATGTCTTAACAGTGATAAAACATGATAACGCTGATAAAAATTAGTATCATATATTGTACATTGAACAAACTTTACTTGCTCCTCTTTGGTTTTCTCTTTAGACCCTCTTACTCACCACCAGAGAGGATCCAAATCCTATGCTCTTTCTTTGCACCCAGGAATGAAACTCAATGCAGCTCAGAGCCAGCTCTCCTGGCTTATTTTTGCTTCATAGGGCACTTTATTATATACCTAGCAAAATTTGCATGCACTAGGACCATCACTTTTTCTCTTTGTTTTATTAAACAATAATTGCTTGGCATTTTATGAATGAAATCTTGCATAGTTTTTTTTTTAGTGTATATTCAGGGCAAACCCATATACAATACGGCTCATATGTGTGGCAGATTTATGCACACTACATTTAAAGAGGAGGGCAGTCCAGCGACAGAAGCTATTGACTCTGTGTGGCAAGGAAACTTCACATGGGGAGAGCATTTGACTTTCAAATAGATCACCTCTCATTGCCCTACAACTTGACTACTCTTTGCTCCTATTTTCAAATTTTATTTAATATTATAGAAAAAGATTCACTGTATTTTGGAATAAAAAAGAATTAAGAACCTAGTCAAGAAGTGGTTCTCTTATAAAGATGGGCAATGAAAAAAAGAAAAACCTTATTGATTCTTATTTCTAGTGCATCCCTTGTCCTTTTCAGGAGAGGCAATAAATCTTTGCTCCCCAAATGAACAGTAAAGGGGAAAAAAATAATGTTAGGAGTGCCTACAACTTGTCAAATCAAATGTTAGTGAATCATGTCTTTGGAGGAAATGGTTTGCTGGAGAAGCATTTTTTGTTTCTCTCTGTCTTTTTCTATCCCTCTTGCTGCAAGAGGCTGCAGGATGACAATCATCATTGTCATGTTGCTCATGATCACTGTATTTCACTCCCTCCTTGCTCTCCAACATAGAGACAGACAATGCTTGGGGATTACTGACAAGTGAGTTCTTAGAGGAGTTAGGGATAGGCACAGTGAATATGCCTACCCTGTGATATTGGCTGTATACCACATGTATTCATGTTTTCAAAATCTACTTGCAGCTAGAATCTTGTACTTTCTGAGATGAAAACAAAGCCATCATGGTAATTAATATTTTTGCCCCTTTATTACTTCATGAGCATTATCTTCATTAACTTAATAACAGAACCCATTACTTTGAATGATCAGAGTATAGGGGCTTATATGCTTTGAAATTCAATGTTTCCATTTTCTTGCAATGCAGACAGCCTATTTTATTTTATTTTATTTTTTATAAAGAAAAGGGTGCCCGAAAGTGAATGATGGATGACTCTTAAATGGTTGGTGTCCAGTTTGAAAAAGCACCTGGAGGTTGGGCTGCTTCGCTGCATTTATACAGATCTTTATTATTACTTAACATTCATACAGCATTTGGTATTTGCAAAGGGTTTCGCACTCATTTTTATAAGCTATTCTTCATACCAATCCTGAGAGGCAGGTTCATTTTCCTCAATATGTGGTTGAGAAGACTTGGCAGAGGGATATTTCACATCTTGCCTTGAGGCCTCTGCAATTCTAAACACTGTAGCTGGGATTAGAGTACTCCAAGCCATGTATTACCAGAGCATATTGGCGAGTGCTTATTTTCATAGTTGAATTGACTCATAAAGAACATTTTAGTTTTACTAAGGCACAGTTGCTATGAAAGAAAGGCTGATAAAACTAATATTATGCTATGACAAAGAAAGGCATCAATTATCTGGAATATTCAATGATCTCAGATATTTAATACTACATAGGGTGTTTGGGAGAAAGAATACTGGGAAAAGGTCTAACAAATAGGTTTTACAGGACATCACACTTTTCTGTCTCCCCTTTTTTCTTCCCTCTTTCTTTCCCTGCCTCTTTACTCATCCATCCCTTACCTTGTGGTCTGAGTCAAATTATTAATTCCTTGTTTGTAAAATGTAGCTGTGATGTCCTCCCTGAGATGGTGCTTGTAAAATACCTGGTGGATTTGTTGGTACACAGTAAATCAGCATATCTAAATAAATTAGTGATACTACATGTGCTACAATCGAAGTTGTTGTTGTCGTTTCTTGACATCTCTGTTCCAAAATGGGCTTTAAGCATCTCTATGTACCCAGGATTTACACAGAATAAAAGAGAGGACTGGATATTAATTCTGATGGCTTATATTAGACTGATGGCTTTATCAGCTTTATCAGCCTTTCTTCTTGGGAGCTGTGCTTTAGTAAAATTAAAATGTTCCTTATAAGTAAATTCAACTATGAAAATAGGCACTGGCCAATATATCTTAATTATACATGGCTTAGAGTACTTTAATCCCACCTGCAGTTATATATGTCTTGATGGTTTAGGTATATTCTATTTTAATTATCTGGATGACCTAGGCAAAATCAGCATTAAAAGTTTACCTTAATTAATCTATCTTGGGGGTGGAACTGATTTGCTGGAGAGAGAAAAGCTGAATTGCCTTTGGTGTTATGGAGTAATGAACAAAGTCTGGATGTGAGGCAAGCGTCTTATATGTGTGACTTCCAACATGTCTGCTGCATTTTTGTCTATATATTCAGCATAAATTTTATCAAGTGACCATTGATCAGTACTTAACTTTTTCTTCTCCCAATCCTCACTGTAACAGGAAGCAGTTGAGAAATGACCTACAATTTATGATGCTTTATCAATGTTTTTACTCACTATGGGGAAAAGTGTGGGGAACATATTTCATGATGAAGTGGGTTTCTAGTTAACAGGGCAAAATGAAAGCAAAGCCATAGATCAATGTAATATGTCAAATATGGAAAGGATTCAATTTATTGTAAATAATACCCGAGTTGCAAAAGAAATACAGCAACAGAAATCAGTGTATTCTATATGTGAAAAGAGGGAAAATTACAAGTAAAAAGTAATAGGCTCCATTTATCCCTTGACAGAAATTCATGTTGTTTGTGCCTATCCCCTCCGAGTGATCAAGGACTCTATCTGTCTTTGGGATTTTAGAAGTGGGGGCAAACGTATTAGACTTCCCATGGCAAAGGTATAGTAACTGGGAGCTTTAAATTCAAAACATTTTGCTGCTGATATATGAAGGTATATCAGGTGACATTCTACTGCTTAAGAAGTGTTTCTTGAAGTGATTTCATGTCTGTTTGCACTGGAGCCATCCAAGATGCCAACTAAAAAAGAAAGTTTCCTAATTCACCAATAGAATTATGAAATCCAAACCTATGGGGTTTGGGAACTGAAAAGCTACATTGTAAACATCCTAGGTAATTCTGATTCTAGGGTTTTTGGAATTAGCGAACAAAACAAAACACAAAAAAGCAAGCAAACAAAACCCCAGGACACTCAGTTAAATCTGAATTTCAAAGAAACAACATTTAGGAAGTATAAGTATACCTATGCAATATTGGAACATATTTATACCAAAAAACCATTTGTTGTTTACCTGAAATTCAAATCGAACTGAACATTCTGTCTTCTATTGGACAGTCTATTTTATACACATTGAAGTTTAAGAAACATGGACTTAAACATGGACTTTGCACTGGTTCAGCATTCTGAACCAGTGCAAAGCTCTGGCCCCAGCTAAAACTTTTTAGGAGATGAATGGTGGCAGTATTTTTGCTGCTCTGACTCTGAATAACTGAGAAGAGCTTTGTAAATGACTAAGGTTGCAAACATGGGCAAAAAAATCCATCCTGTTTTACAAGGTAAGTATTTTCCCACAGGAAAAACAACTTTAGGAAATCTGAGTGTTATCAGCACACACACCATTATCATTTTAAAGCTTGTTCTTTTAGGGGGATGATGAGGGAAGGGGACAAACAGGCACTTCCTAGATGAACCTTTTCATTCATTTTATTGGAATCTATAATGAATTTCTAAATATTGGGCCACACAATTTGCTACCTCTTTGTTCAGTTCTACATGCTTTAGGAAAGCAAAGATAATACTCGGTAAATTTATGTTATTCCTTTGAAAGGAAAGCTTGTTGGAATTCTTTGCACAAGTTCTAGTGTTTTTTAGAGGAGAATCAGGTTAAATCATTTTTTATGTGATAACAATGCAAGGAGTCTTTCAGGCCAAAAGACATGCAGAATTACAAGAAAGTAATACCTTGAGATATCCATGGCCATGAGATGTGCTCTCTTTTCAAGGGATTGCTGAAGTGTGCCTCTGTAGGAGTGAGAGCATCTTTTCACCATACATGCTACATATATATGTGCTTAAAAACACACTTTATGGACGTATTGGAGAGTCTGGTAAAGTCAGATCCATTGTGAGTCCAAGAGCATTGACAGAAATTACACTCTTTCAACTTCATTTTACTACAGTTTCTTTCCAGCTGAAGTTAAGGGCTTTCATTGATTTTGACTAGCTGGGAACATATTTCTAACTTACATCTCCTGAGTTTATAATTCACTGCAAAGCAGCAGATAAAGTGGAAGCAAACAGAGCCTGCTGGAGAAACCCTCAGCATTAATAATATTCTGTTTACCTTAATGAAAGCATTATCGGAGAGAGGAGGACCAGGCTCTTGTTATTGTTAAACAGAAGTGGTCTGAAACCTAAAGGAATTATTTGCTGCTGCATGTTCTGTCTGAAGCTTTCCTAAATAATTTCAATTCTATTGACTTTTTTGGCCTTTTAACCAAGCCATCAACTTTCTAGACAGCTTTGCCTCCATTTCTAGAAATCCATAGCCTGTGGAAAGAGTGAGTGGTTCAAGATATTTTATAAACCTTACTTCATTAATCCTTATCATGGCCTTGAGAGTTAAAATGTCTGTAAGTCCTAATGGTCCCCAATGATCATATATAAAGAATGAGGTACTGAGAAGTTATAAACTACTTCAAAGCAGTGAGTTGTTTCTGAGAAACTAACACTCTTTATATGTTTATCTGTGATTATTAATTATAAGCATCGGGTGACTCTAGTACTAAGTGACCTATGAAAAAAATAAGATTGCCCTTTCCATGAAGAAAATGTATTATGAGATTTCATTTAGCGTCTATATCCCTGTCATGTTAGATTGATGCACAAAAGCCAAGATCCTTTCTCAATATTGCCTAAGTACTTTGAGTTTCTTAGACATAGGCAATACACCACTATAAGATGTTTATGCAGGAACTTCAGGGCAATGAAGGCCTGTAGGCACTGATCTACTGTCTGAATCTTTCTTGGTCTCATCCAAGGAGTTTTAGTGCCTGAATGATCTTTCCTATTGGACGGATCCACTGGTAGCATGGCAAATGTTGCCTGGGTTGGAACAGATATAACTCCTGTATAATACTTTGTCAAATCCCCAACCTTGGGTCCAAACCCAGTCTTCTACCTCTTCATCTAGTATTTTTAATCAATTATTTATTTTTACCTCTTGATTTAAATGTTGTAAATAAAATAGACTGGAAGTTGGCACTGGGGAAAGGACTGGAAACAGAGAGGGATGCATGAACCTACTTGAGTGAAGAGGGGCATGGAGACCTGTATTCCTGGAGGTGTTTGCAGTGCACTTGTCTCACAGCCAGGGATAGTTTAGGTGGAGATGTATGTGTTGGCAACAGAGGACTTTTACTACTTACTGGTGAAATGAGAAGGGTTAATAGTTGAGTTGCAGAGAAGGTCACCAACTATAAGCTGAATCTTCTGAACTCTGCTATGTTTATTGTCTAAGGAAGAGACCCGTGTCTATTAGACACCTTGGGGGGAAAGTGACAGGCTAGATTAGATAGGCTTGAGAGAGAGAGGTCTAGGTACAGAGAAACGGAGAAGGCAGGTTGTGTGCAGCCCCAGCTAGATTTATTTTAGCTCTTATAAATAAAAACATGAGTAAAGCCTCTCCATAGAATTATTTACAGAAGTATTTTAAGCTATGGGCCCTTTCCAGGCTAAGCACTGAATGCGAAAGTTTATGATGTAGAATGACTTTGGCTACTGTGGCCCCAATTTGGACAAATCTGTCATTAACACCGGCATGGCAGTTATTTTACTGGGGGTGACAGATTGTGAGGTAGGGAGAGTAATTCAGACTATTACCCAGGTGAAGGCATGAAAGCTCAGTGATATATGAAGACCACTTAAATTCATTGTATCTTGTACATCACATCTTTGATAGATTATAGCTGTGGCATTAAAATGGAAATGGTTTCTCTGAGGCCTGACAGGGGCTGGGGTGACCTGTGACCTCCCTCTGAGGAATGTGACTGACCGAATTATCAGTTAAGAGAAAAATCTACAGGGAATAGACTCACAGTGATGGCGAATCCACCATGCATATATATCTATATTTTAAAAATCTTCGGTTTGATTGAAAGCTTCAGTACTCAAACCCTGTTTCCACCTCCTCGCCTGTGCCATCCTCCGACACTTTCTCCCCAGCCCATCCTAACTTCCTCAGCTCAGATTTCATATCAGCAAAGCCCCTCATATTGATTGAAAAATTGTTATTAGAGATAGTAGGCCTCCTGCACACTGCCTACTGATTTAATTTGGAAAACATTTAATTTTATGAAGCGGTAAATGATGGTGCCACGCTCCCCTGTGTTAGGGAGCAGCTGGTTCTTTACCTATTCACCCGCCCAAGTCCCAGGTGTCCTCCTGGCAACCATGTGCTCCCTTCCCCTTTGCTTAACAAGTTATTTCAATTTCTAAACGAAGGCTGAACAAGAGAAAGACAACATGCAAATTGAGATCCCAGCCGCCATTCACACGTGAAAAAGTTCCCCTGGAATTCCCTCAACTCAGCCCCCCGCCCCCCCTGCATCTGTCATGAAAAAAACAGAGCCCTTGTTCTCCTCAGATTGTTTTCACCAATGACCTGACACCACCATCTATAATTAATTACATCATTTACATTAGACTATTGACTAAACAAATACATAAATCATAGGCAGAGTCAATAGGTGCAGACATATTTAATCATGTTCTAAATAATGATTACTGCTCCCATAATGCAATAATTATTTTCAGCAGCTGACTTGAATTAATCTTCTGTCAGTGTGCCATCTGAAAAAAAAAGAGACGAAGATGAAGAAGGCAGCACCGATGATGGAGGAGCTGTTCTTTTTCTCTCTCAGTTTCTCTTCTTTTCATTCTTCCCTGCAGGCTCCCTCTGTTCTCCCTCTCTCCTCTCATGCCCTCTTTTCTTCTTCTCATTGTCTTTTCCTCCACTTTTCTTGTTCTCTTTGTCTTCTTCCTGTATTTTTGCCTGTCTCTTGCTTGTTCTTTTTGTCACCTGTCTCTGTTTCTTTCTCCATCTCTCAGGTGTTAACTTCCCATTCTTCTTCCAAGCTAGACGGTGCTCTGGGGCTGCAGCTAGTCTGTCTTTGCAGCCCGACCCTGTGTTCCAAGCCTCCACCCCACACCCATCCTGCCATCCCCTGATTTCTAAATCTCTATGGACAGTTTAAATGTTAAAAATTCAAAAAAGCAGATTTCTTAATAACTTGCCCAGATTAGATTTTCTTTCTCTTCTGCGTGGCAGCTTTTCCTAAATCATTTTCTACTTTGGAATGGCAAGTGATTAAAGAGGTGGAGTAGTTAGAACACAGGGGTACTCTACAAATGCAATAATTTTTAGACTAATTTATCTTTTGTCATCAGAGAGAAAATAATGAATCAGTGTTTATAAGTGTGCATGTTTTGTTTTATTTTTTCTTAACTTAGAAATGGAATCTTCTCTTTGAAATGTTTTGTTTATGACCGAGCATATCATAGCTGGGTGCTTTGCAAATAATACAATGCTTCCTGTTCTTCACATCTGGCTATCAATAGGAAAGGCCAATTACTAAGAAGTTACATCTTGAAGAAAAGACATCATACTATAATTTCTTTAAATGCCAGTAATTTGAAGTATTAATTTTAAGAAACAATGTTAAAGATTAATGCAGAATAAAATTTTATACACCACCATTTCCTTAGCACCATCCCTTAGCTTTTTGGTAAGTTTACTGTTACAATAAGAGGAAAATTCATTTTGGGTCAAATAATACAAAAGGCTTGGAAATGTTTGCTCCCTGTAGCTACTTTTAGTGTTCTTTCTGGACAGCTTTTCTGTATTGACCTTTTAATTAATACTTGTCCTCAGGGATTTTTGGCAAAAAAATTTACTGGATCACATACCCGTAAAATGGGGATACATTTCCTACCCTCTTTTCTCTACTTATCCAAAAGAGTAAGCCATTTATGGTCCTGTGAACACTCACCCTACGATGGCCCATGTGATGTGCCTGGTTGACCAACCCCTTTTATCCTTCAAGCAATGACATACTTACTATTTGTTTATACACACTTGCTAATTCAAGTGCCATGTAATAGGACTGTGATTGAAATTTGTCTTGATTAGCAGTATAAAAGAAGACTGCCTTGGCAGGGAATATTTAGATCCACAGGTAATAGAATATTCATTCATTCAAAAACATTTACCAAGTGCTTATCTATGTCAGCTCCTGTGCTAGGTACTGGTTATCCAGAATAATCATCAATTCATAGTCATTATGAAAGCGTCCTTTCTAAATTCCTGGCTAAATTGCATACAGGTGGTTTTAAACAAACAGAATTATTTTTAGAATAGTACATAATACAATTGTAGTCATTGAGTATCGTAGCTAGCCTAAACTTTTTTGGTGTCGAAATGAGCCAGGTGTGTTTCCAAACAGTTCAAGAGTGTGAGACTAATGTGAAATTCAGTAGAAAATATCTGAGAAGGATAACTGTAGGGCTAGACTTTTCCCTATTTACCTGTTGTTCTCTAATGAAAAAGTCAAAGAGGGTCAAGAGTTGGGTAAGAAGGAGATAGTTAAACAAGAGACCTACTGCAGAGTAAGAGGGAGAGAGTGTTTATAGTAAGAGTAAGTCTCATTGTTGGCAGACCAAAAACACAATGCATTGTGAAAATCTTGCCTTGAACATATTCAGACCTTAAATGAAAATACTGTTTTGTCATTTCTCCAGAGAACGAGGGAAATGACATATAACTTACATGAATTCTTTGTAATCTTGAGATATCTTTTATACTGTTTATTGATGAAAAACAACAAATATTTGAATAAGAAAAGTAACACTTGCAAAGCAAGATGTGGTTTCCTTATGTGAAAAAAGGGGGAAAATCTACTTTACAGGGATGTTGTGATGTTTAAATGGCAACATGTTTTTAAACATACATTATACTTGGCAATAGGCCTTGTCCATTCTAAGTTGTCATCAAATTAGCTCCGATATTGTTATTACAGAATAATCAAGTGTAGGGTCTTAGGGTAATTGTAATTAAGGAATAGATAGGTTCTTTTTAGATAGTTTTGTAGTTTTGAGTAGAATAAACCTTTGTATAGTTCTGATCCACCTCAAGATATTTTTTCATACATACAACTCTGCTGTTAGTGACTGGGTCTTTTGTTAGCTACCTAGCTCATTCATTTAGAAAGCTATGCATATTGTATGTGTTAAGGAACCTCACATTCCAGAAATGGAAACAAATGCACAGTTTTCATACAATTATGAAATGTAATGTTATTTAATATTCAATATTTGTTTCTGAAATGAATGGTATTTACTGTCTCTATAGTGGTAATATATGGTGCTTGGATTGAGTAAACTGTGAACCAGATTTACTTATTTAAATTAAAAAAATAGACTTAGGAGGTGAAGTACAGTTTCGTTACATGGCTATATTGTGTAGTGGTTAAGTTTTGGCTTTTAGTGTACTCACCTCCCAAATACAATACATTGTATTCATTAAGTAATTCTCATCCTTCACCTCCCTCCTACACTGAGGAATCTCCAATGTCCATTACTCCACACTTTATGTCTGTGTATAGAGTTATTCAGCTCCTACTTGTAAGTGAGAACATGTGGTGTTTGACTTTCTGTTTCTGAGTTATTTTGCTTAAGATAATGGCCTCTAGTTGCTGCAAAAGCTATCAGTTCTTTTCCCAGTCCAATGTCCTAAAGAGTTTTTTCCTAGGTTTTCTTCCAGGATTTTTACAGTTTCAGATTTTGTATTTAAATCTTTAATTCATCCTGAGCTAATTTTTGTATATGATGAGAAATGTGAATCCAGTTTTACTCTTTTGCATGTGGCTTGCCCATTTTCTCAGTACCATTTATTGAATAGAGTGTCCTTTCCCAGTGTATACTTTGTTGAAGATGCGCTGATTCTGAGTATTTGGCTTTATTTAGAGGTTCTCTATTCTGTTCCATTGATCTGTTTTTTGACATTTTAAAAATTTCAATAGGTTTTTGTGGAACAGGTGGTGTTTGGTTACATGAATAAGCTTTTTAGTGGTGATTTCTGAGATTTTGGTGCACCCGTCACCGAGCTGTGTACACTGTACCCAATGTATAGTGTTTTATCCTTCACCTTCTCCCACTCTTTCCCCCAAGTCCCCAAATATCATTGTACCATTATGTGTCTAGTTTTATACCAATACCATGTTTCTTGGTTACTATAGTTTTGAAAGGTAATTTGAAGTTAGATAACATTGATGACTCTTTGTTCTTTTTGCTTAAGATTGCTTTGGCTATTTGGGTTCCTTTTCAGTTCCATGTTTGCTTAGGATTGCTTTGGCTATTTGGGTTCCTTTTCAGTTCCATGTTTGCTTAGGATTGCTTTGGCTATTTGGGTTCTTTTTCAGTTCCATGTAAATTTTAAGATTATTTTCTTTAGTTTGGCGAAGAATGGCATTGGTAATTTGATGGGAGTTGCACTGAATCTATAGATTGCTTTGGATAGTATGATTTTTTAAACAATATTGATTTATTCAATCCATTAACATGGGATGTTTTCCCACTTGTTTGTGTTTTTTTTTTATCTACTATTTATTTCACCAGTGTTTTGAAGTTCTTGTTGTAGAGGTCTTTTACTTGTTTAAATGTATTCATAGATAGTTTTTTTTTTTTCTTTTTGTAGCTATTGTAAATAGAATTGAGTTCTTGATTTGGTTCTCATCTTGGGTGTTATTGGTGTATAGAAATGCCACTGATTTTTGTACATTGATTTTGTATCCTGAAACTTTACTGAAGTTATCAAATCTAGGAGTCTTTTGGAGTAGACTTTAGAGTTTTTTTTTTAGAGGTATAAGAACATATCTCGGAAGGCTGCGGTGGGCGGACCACGAGGTCAAGAGATCAAGACCATCTTGGCTAACGTGGTGAAACCCCATTCTCTACTAAAAATACAAAAATTAGCTGAGTGTGGTGGCAAGTGCCTGTAGTCCCAGTTACTCGGGAGGCTGAGGCAGGAGAATTGTTTGAACCTGGGAGGTGGAGGTTGCAGTGGGCAGAGATCATGCCACTGCACTCCAGCCTGGGGACAGAGTGATAGTCTCAAAAAAAAACAAAACAAAACAAAGCAAAGCAAACAAACAAATAAAACTCATCATCAGTGAACAGAGATAATTTGACTTTCTTTTTTCCAATTTAGATGCCTTTTATTTCTTTCTTTACCTCATTGCTCTGGGTAGCGCTCCAGTAAGTATTGTGTTGAATAGGAGGGGTAAAAATGGGCATCTTTGCCTCATTCCAGTTCTTAGGAAGAATGCTTTCAACTTTTCCCCATTCAGTATGATGTTGGCTGTGGGTTTGTCATATATGGTTCTTATAATTTTGAAAGATGTTACTTCAATTCCTAGTTTGTTGAGGGTTTTTATCATGAATGGATGCTGAATTTGTTTTTATCATGAATGGATACAAATGTTTTTTCTGCATCTATTGAGGTGATTATATGTAAACCTGATTTAGAGTCAACATATAGATAGATATAAACCAATTTTCTAAATAAACATGGCGGTCACTCTCTCCATTTGGTCTATGATTCTGTGGTTTTCTCTTTTCCTCTAATATACTGTATACTATGCTATCTAATATACTATATATTTTTTCTCTAATATACTATATACGATACTATCTGATATACTATACTTTTTTCTCTAACATACTATATACTATACTATCTAATATTTTCTCTAATATACTATATACTATATTATACTATATTAGTATAGTATATAGTATATTAGAAATATATACTATATATTATACTATCTAATATAGTATATACTATCTACTATATTAGATGGTACAGTATATAGCATATTTGTAATATATATACTATATATTATATTATGCTGTCTAATATAGTATATAGTATATTAGAGAAAAATACATGTAGTATATTAGATACTATATTATATAGTATATTAGAGAAAAAGAGAAAACCGCATATACTCATAATATATATTTTTCTCTTTTTCTCTAATATGCCATATAATATAGTATATAGTATATATTACTAATATACTATATACTATACTAATATACTATATACTATCTACTATATATAATATAATATATAGCATATATTTCTAATATACTATATACTATACCATCTAATATAGTAGATGAAAAGAAAACTAATATAGTATATTAGTAATATATACTATATACTATATTATATGGTATATTAGAGAAAAAGAAAAATATATATTATGAGTATATGCGGTTTTCTCTTTTTCTCTAATATACTATATAATATAGTATCTAATATACTACATGTATTTTTCTCTAATATACTATACTATCTAATATACTATATATTCATATATACATAATATACTGTATATTAGATAGTATAGTATATAGTATGTTAGAGAAAAAGATGAAACCACATAACTTGGGGAAACCTATTCTTTGTTGCAGTGTAATCAGTGACATATCATTTCTATGTATGAGCATCTTATTCAATGCAGAGAAGTTTGGGATCAGTTCTAATAAACACTTCTTTTGGGACCCATGGTGAAGAATTTGTAGTACTCCATAACCTAGCACATCAAAGAGCTTATATAAAAATGGAGGAATTGTGCATTTTGGCTACCAGTTTGAAATATTTATAAAGATAAATGAAAAAGGAGTCTACCTTTCCATCAGGGTATGTGTTATTGCCTGGTTAATATTACATGACAAGTGAGCTATAAATAAACAATAAATAGAAATAAAAATAGTGAATATAAAAATAATTATTGATATGAATAATAAATGAATAAAGCATGAGCTTAAGGCTGAGATGGAATGGAACTTGATATGAAATTTAATTGAGTTTGAGTTTAAGAAGTCTTTCAGAGCCAGTAGTTTAGATTTTATTTTTTTTTTAATTTCCTTTTAATTTTAAATGAATGTGCTTATGGTTCCTAGCTCCTCAGTTCAGTCAACCAAAGATAACTATTACTGTAATTCCAAATAGCTACCTAGGGAAAAAAAATCTGTCATGAGGATGGGTTTCGATCAAGGGGATGAAATGTCCAGATGTTTCCACTTTTTAAAAAATCATCCCCTGCTCAAACATTTTTATCTGTCTTTTAAGAAGTCTTTTGGGAACTGCACATTATTTCTTTTTCTTAAGGAGATAGTAGGAGGGATTTTTTGTTTTTTTTCAGTCTTGGGAGCAACTTGATTGGGAGAAAGCTTCCAGATCATTAACCAAATGGACTGTCAGAATCAAATTTTCTAGAAGAAGCTGTTTGGAGAAAAAAGAAAATTCCTAGTACTTTACCTAGTACTCATTTACTTAATTTACTTTAGTCATCAAACTTTTACTACCAGTTTGATGAGGCAGGCTGTAAGAGTTAACATCCCTGTTTCAGTAGTGAAACTGAAAGAGACTAATGCATAATTGCCCCAGGTCATATGTGATGGAGTCAGCCTTTAGTTGGGTGACTAATCTCTGGAACCTATGCTCAGAGGCTACTCTGAAGAAGCAGGACTGGTGGCTAAAGCAGAAGCCAAATCCTGTGGGGAGTTACAAGTTTTGTGACCAGTAGACATATGATAAGCAAAGATAGAATTCTATTCCTTCATTTCATTTATTCCACACTTTCTAACCACCTCCCTCTTCTGCTTTTTCTACGGTATACTCTTTTTCTAGGGTATATGCTTTTTTAAGGGTATACTCTGCCTCCAGCTTGGGTGCCCACTGATCTCATGTTTGGAGCCTGGCATGGATTCTGGCACATGGAATGTACTCAGTAAATATTTATTTATTTCATGATGAATGAATGGTAGACATGATGCCTCCTGGTATAGGTTCAGGGGCCAGATTGCTCTGAATCCTAGCTCTACCACTTTCTTGCTTTTTGTCCTTGCACAAAGTTTCATCTGGTGCCCTATTTTTCTTATGTATAAAATGGGAATAATAAGAAGCCTTAACTCAAAGAATGGTTTTGAGGGTTAATTGACATAATGTAACAATAATTATTTAAAAGATGATAGTGATGATGATGTGTTGCTCCTAATAGTTTTTGATGGAGGAATTTTAGGAATTTTGAATTTTTGGGGGGCAGAAAAACCCACTGAATCCCTTTAGTCTATCATATAGGACTTACTTAAACTACAGTTTTAGACAACTTGTTGTGTCTCTTGTCAGAAAGCTGTCATCCATTTATTTAAGGCATGTTTATTGAATTCCTATTACAATATTTAACACCCATTGGCTACTTACTGTGCACTGGACAGTTTTCTATTTGCTTTATATGTATTAGATCAATTTAATGTTCTCAATAATCTTTTAAGGCAAGTACCATTATTACAAATAAACTGAGAAATAGAGAGGTTAAGAAACTTGTCCAAGGCCACATAGCTATTATGTTGTAGGCCTAGAATTCACACCTAGCAATACAGCCTAGAATTCAGACCTAGAAATACAGGTTAAAAGTTAGTGCTTTTAACCATGTACCGCTGAGAAGTGTAGGTTTGAGCACAGTGAAGGGTGTGTAGGGGTTAAACATGAACGTATTGTCTCTAGGTGCCCACTGTATCTTCCAGAAAGAGAAATGAGCTACCCCAGCTGTTGAGACACTCTAACAGGTCATCAACAGGATGCTGTCACTGACTTATATAAGGCTGTTTTCTTTGTTTCTTAAAAAATAGAATATTGGGGATAGGGTGGTATGAGAAATGAGGGGAATAAGATAAAGTTTGATATAATTAATGGATTATTTAAGTTTAGATTTTAAGTAAATTTTTGGAAAGAAAAAGATGTATACATTTTATTTTTAATTTTGAGGTTGGAGCAATAATTTATTTCTGTTGGATATACCTCTCTCTTTACCCAGGATTTCTGATAATTATTCATTGAGATTTTAAAATTAAACCTATTACTTATAGCTTCACTGAAGAGTGGTGTCAAAATTCATGAGTATTTAGTGTTCTGCTTTCTAATATCTGACTTCCCTAAGAACATGAAAATAACAGTAGCAAAAATAGTCAATTCAATTAAATTTGGCAATTATTTAATTAAGCACCTACTGTGTGCCAAGTACTGTCTTAGATGATGGGATACAGAGAAGAAATAAGACCCTGTCCCAGCTCTCAAGGAACATAGAGAAAGAAGTAGGGAAGATAATATTACACACACACACACACCCCCATGCATATATAAAATTATACATAGTGTTATTAGGTTGGTGAAAAAGCTATTGCAGTTTTTGCCATTTTTTTTAAGGAAAAATTTTAAACCTAATTTCTGTGTGAGATTTGTAAGATAAATTCTATAGCAATATTATATGAAGTGTTAATGAGAAAGTAGTATATATAAGGATTTATTGAGCTACAACAAGCAACAATAAACTGCACAAATTTAAAATGTACAGTTTAATAGGCGTTGACATATATATGTACTCATGAAGCCATCATCATGATCCAGATAGTAAATAGAGGGATTTATATTCATCACACCCAGAAGTTTCCTTGTGCTGTTTTAAATCCCTCCATCCCTGTATCATATAAATTGGTAAATGTTCTGTGAGTACTTGAAAAGAACTGAGTGCATCATGTTACTTGGCTATTGTTGAGGGGATTGTTTTATAATTATCAATTAGGTCAAGTTGGTTGATGATGTTGTTTTGTGGTCTGTATCCTCAGTTATTTCCTGTCCACTTGATTGATCAATTATTGGTAGAGGAGTATTGACATCTCCAATTATAATTGTGGATTTATTTATTTATTCTTATAGTTCTATCAGATTTTGCTTCATGTATTTTGAAGCTATGTTATTAAGTGCATAAACATTTAGGGTTGTTATATCCTCTTGATAACCTCTTTATTATTATGAAATAGACTTCTTTATTTCTGCTGATGTTATTTTTGTCTGAAATCTAGTTTGTCTGATGTTAATATAGCCAATACAACTTCTTTTCATTAGTATAAGCATAGTATACCTTTTTCTCTTAAACTACTTGTATCTTTAAAGTTTGTTTCTTATAGGCAGCATATATTTGGGTGTTGCCCTTTTTTAAAGTAAGTTCAATTTGATAATGTCTGCAATGTTTAGACCATTTGCTTTTAATGTGATTATTGATCTAATTAGGTTTGAACCTATCATCTTACTATGTTTTTTGTGTTCTGCTCTTTGCTCCTTTTTGCTCTTCATTTGACTACTTTAGGATTGAGTTTTTTGAATGATTCCATTTTACCTCATTATCTCATTAATTGGTTTGTTAATTCTTTGTTTTGTTATATTAATGGTTGCTTCAACATTTGTGACATTTGTCTTTCTTTTATCACAGTCCACCTTCAAGTGATATTATACCACTTCCTGTATAGTATAAGAATCTTATGGTATTGCTTCCATTTCTCTGCTTGTTTAAGCTATTGTTGCCAGAACTTTTACTTATACATATAAACCCTGTAAAACATTGTTATTTTGCTTGTTTAAACAACTGTCTTTAAAGAGATTTATATAATAAGAAAAAAGTTTCATATATCTACCCATGGAGTTAAAATTTCTGGTGTACTTTATTCCTTTGTGTAGATCCATATTTCTAACTGCGTCATTTTCTTTCTGTCTGAAGGTCTTTGCTGAACATTTCTTTCAGTGTGACTCTGCTAATGATTTTTTTTTTCAGCTTTTGTATGTATGAAAACATGTTTCACCTTCATTTTTGAAATATATATTTTTTGCTGGGCATAGAATTCTAGATTAAAAGCTTTTAGTTTTTTTCCTTTCAGTATTGTACAGATATTGCTGTCTTCTTCATTGTATTGTTTCTGGCAAGAAATCACTGTCACCCTTTTCTTTGTTCCTCTGAATATAAGGTGATGTGTTTTCCTCTGGATGCCATTAAAGCTCTCTTTATGACAAGTTTTGAGTAACTTAACTGTGACATGAGTTGGTATTTTTCTTCATGTTTCATATGCTAGGGAGTTCATGGAGCTTCTTGTGTCTGTGGGTTTATAGATTTCACTAAATTTGGAAAAATAAAGCCATCATTTGTTCAAATTATTTTTTGTTCTCTTTTTCCTCTTTTGGGGCCTCAAATTATACATATGTTAAACTGCTTGAAGTTATTTCACAGTTCACTGATCGTATTTCATTTTTAAGAATTCTTTTTCTCTTTGCATTTCTTTTTGAATAGTCAATATTGCTATGTCTTTCAATTAACCAATATTTTCTTTGGTAATATCTAATCTACTGTTAATTCCATCGAGTATATTTTTTTATCTCATACATTGTAGTTATAATCTCTAGAAGCTGAACTTGGGTTTTAAAAAATATCTTTTTTGTGTCTACTTAGATTTTGGACATATGGAATATAATTATAAAAATGGTTTTAGTGCCCTCACCTGTAAATTCTAAGATCTGTGTCAGTTCTGAGTTTGTTTAATTGATTGATTTTTCTCTTCATTATAAGTCATGCTTTTCTGCTTCTTTGTAGGCCTGGTTATCGCTGATTGGGTGACACATATAAACATATTGTTGAACTTTATTCTGAGACATAGTTCAGATCTACTTAAGTCTTGTCTTCATGATTCGTTAAGAGGAACAGAGCCATGCCTAGTCTAGGGCTAATTATTCCTCATTGCTAAGGTAAGATGCTTCTGAGTACTCTACCCAGTGCAGGAATTTTTAGATTTTCTGGTCTGGCTGGTAAAAACAAACACTATTCCTGGCACTGTGTGGACACTGGGCATTGTTCCCTCTAATAGAAAACAAGATAGACACTGTGTCTTCCCTCACAGTCTATTGGGAGTTAAAATAATTAATGCTGAGTGATGACAGAACTATGGGAGTATACTGGAGGAAAACTTAACTATATTAGAAAGATCAGAGAAATTTTTTTCAGAAAAAGTTATGCCTAAATGAAGTTGAAATCCGAGTAGGTGCTATTCAGAAAGAAAACAGGGAGAAGTGCATTCCAGTAAAAGGAAATGATACACATGAATGTCTAAGACAAGATAGAGCAGGGCCAGGCTGGTTCGAAAATTTGAAATTAATCCTTAATGACTGTACTAAAGAGTATGAAGGGTAATGGCAGGAGGGTGCCATTGCAATGGCTCTTACATGCAATATAGCATTAACAATACAGGCTCTAGAATTACAAAACCTGAGTTCAGATTGCATCTCTGCCATTTGGCTCAGCTTCCCAATCTTTAAAATGGGGAGGATAAAAATGTTGACTATTTTACTAGGCTTAGGTTGGGTTACATATAACAGAAAATCCAAAAGATCAGTAGCTTAAGAAAGGTGGAACCCTACATTTTCTGTCTGTAAGAGATGTTATCAGAACATTTTAGGCTCCTTCTGCCTTTCTCTTCCGCCATCCTGATGCCAGGTCCAAGATGGTTGCTAGAGCTTCAGCCATCACACTGCTCTTCAGACAGAAGGAAGGAGGAGGTGGAGAAGGGCAAAAGCAGTGATAGCTGTCTTTGAGAAACGATCTCTGAAATCTCAAACAATACTTCCGGATAAACCTTATTGGTTAGAATTTTTTTATATGGCCGTTCTCACTTGTGAAGGAAACTGAGCAATGCAGTCTTTTAAAGTTAGTGATATTGCCACCATAAGTAAAGTCAGGGTTCTAATGCTGAGGAAAATAGGGAGAATGGTTGTTGTGGGTGAGCAAGAAATAATTTCTTCCATACCCCTTTCATAGGCTTAATATAAGGATTAAAATTAAAAATCCATATAAAACATTCGGCATAGTGTCTAGCATGTATTGATTGCTCAGAAAATGTTATGTTCACAGAGATGATTCCAAACAACCCTTGTGTGGAAACATTGTATAAGGGCATTGGTGCTAAAGTGAAGCATCTCTTACCTTCAGTTTTATGAACTGTTTGTTCTTCCTCTCTGTTGTAGTGTAGGTGGGTGTCTATGACACCAAGCATATGATTAACAACACAAGAACAAATAAATAAGTCTCCTTCACACTATAGTGGGGTAATGTACCCCACATCTAATTGCCCTTTGTTGAGCTCAAGAGTTATTAATCTTTGTTAGAAAGACATACTAATTGTACCTGATCAACCTGACAAAATAAGCAAATCATAAAGCCAATCAAGTAGAAATCAAACAGAAAGAAAATGAATTTTTTTTGTTATAAGGCCACCATATTTACTCATGATGTGAAGTAAACAGTCATTTATTGACCCAAGTTCCTTCATTTATATTGCGTCTGTGGCTATTTGCTTTAAGAGTTTAGCTTTCATCAGTAGGTAGAGAAAACTGCTCACCTCTACCCTCATATGCTGGCATCAGCATATCATCATATCACCAACATTGCCTTCCCTGTCATCATGATTACCCCCAGTGCAGGGACATTTTTGCTCATCTAGAATTAGCTTAGCAGGAGATGGTAAACAAAAAAGGAGCCCAGGCACACACTTTCTGTTGGTCTGCCTGACTGTGAATAGATCTAGCTGGAGAGTTAACTATATACTAAGAGATAAAGCTATCATCATTTGGAAAAGTAAGATTGGGAGGCAAGTCCATTAAAAACACAGGAGGCTTGACTTATCGCTACATGTGACCATGTGCTTTTAAATGTCGACAGCTTCTATAAAAATTCCATCTTCCTCACATGTGGTCAACTTGACTGATTGCAGTGAAAACTGGCAAGGTTCTGACCCTTCCCATTTATCTCAGCCAGAGCCAGATAACCTTGCCCTGTAGTCCAAAAATACCCTGCCCTTCCCAGTATTCTTTTTCTCTCTCTGGCTGTCATGACAAAGATGAGCCTGGGCCTTGGAAACAACGTGTAGACTTGGAAAACTGGGCATTCCCACCCCTGCAACCCAAACACACTCAACGTTTGTTTTCAAGAATTGTGAGCACAGCCCAGGACCTCAGTAAGAAGGGGTGAGGTGAGGACACTTGCAGGTTTTCCCAGGTTTCTGCTTCCCCAAATGGTAGCCGCTCCTCAGAGCTGCAGAGCACTCCTGCAGTTTCCACTCTCAGTGGCTTGTCCTTCCTGGAGTACTGCTTGCTGGAGTTGTAGAATTAGGAGTCAGAAGTCTTTGTTCTAGTCCTAGTTTGTCAGCAAATTCTGTCAACTTAGAGAAACCCACTCAGATTTTCTGTGTCTCTATTTGTTCATCTGTAAAATGACACAATTGACAGATCATTTTCTGAAATTGTCCAACTCTTACATGAGTGATTCTTTTCTCTTGCTATAAATGCCTTAAATATTCAATGTGATTCCTCAAATTTTGCCTTATTAAACTTCTTCTGGTGGTTGTCTTTATTTAATATATTTCTGTATTATCTCTCCTGTCTCCACCTGGGATGCCAAGCCCACGAATTCTGAAATAGGTAGTGATTCAATGTGATGAGCACCCTCCATATCTTCTGTGCCTCCCACTAGCTGCCAGAGTTTCATTAGTTCCTGGAGCTGATCTGAAATAAACAAGTTGAATTTTTTTTGTCTAAAGTTCGTTGGGGCTCCTAGTGTGTCCCCAGTAGTTTACAGAATTATATGAACAGAAAAGCTTTTCAGTATGGTCTCAGGAAAAACATTCCAGGAAACACGAAGCAAGCAGAAAGAAATACACGTGCCTGTCCTTAAGTGAGGCTTGGGACTAATCACTCAGATTATGCTTTCAGTCAGATTGAGGAAGGACATTCCACACTTTGCTTAGTATAAAATGAGATTGAGGCTTTTGGAGAGATTGTGCTTGTTTGGCGAACCCAAGTTCAGCATTAATTGGGCTCTGGAAAGCATTGTTGACCTGCCTGATTTGGAGTATGTCTCCTGAATTTTGCATCTGTGGTCAGACTAATATAAGCTTGAAGTAAGCTGTATTTGGCCTGAAACTAGTAGAGTAGATGGAGCCCAAATGTTTTAAGCTGTCCATAAGCAGATTGTTATTAATGAACTTTGTTAATTATCACCTTTAGCTGTATTTAAAAATGACCTTTTGAAGTGATGCTTCAGAAGTGCGATCCATACTGATGTGGGCAAGTCTTTGACTTGATTAGATCCCATACCTTTACCTTGATGAAATTGCAACTGATTAACATTCTCAAATGAGATGGAGCTATAAATGTAAGTGGGTTTTAATACAATCATTTTTGAGAAAATGTCAAACTTCATTGCACACCTCTCCCTCCCGCCTCCTCTTTTAATGGCAGAGTTCAGTGAAGGACTGAGCCAGATTAATGAGCGAGGGACGGAGGGGATTTTGGAGCCAAGAAAAAGACCACATCAGTCTCTAATTTAATAATCTCAGTAGGCTCTTCAGTGAGCTAGTATCATTGAACTTCCCCGATGGTATTTATGTACCTGTGGAAGGAAAAACGAGGGAGAAACTAGGGCTGTGTTTATAGACATAAGGGAGACAGGAAGAGAACAAAATTGTCAGCCTGAGAAGTCTGTGACCTGGAACAAAAAAGCATAATTGGCTAAGTAAATCCACATAATTAAATTAAATATGAATAGCCACTGATTGAGAATTGCACCATGGACAGAATAAGCTTGCTGTTAATGACCCACGATTTATTTACACCTTAAACACCGTGTTTCCTTACTGCTCTAAAGTAGTAAAATTACCTTCTTTCTGGTGAAATTTATTGCCATTTAAACATGCCAAAAGGCCATTCTGGCAGTCATTACAATAATCTATCATTTCTGCAACTGCTGGTATCCTGTTCTGTGGTCAAATTCAATCTGAGAAGGGTCAACAGAATTTTTTCCACCAAATGCTTCCCTCTTGACTGTCATCAATTTACTTTTGTCAACAAAAAGGGCATTACTAGGGAATGAAATAGAAGATCCCCTTAAGACCTCTGGCAAACAGCATGAGCTGCCCTGCCCCACAGTATCTCTTCAGCCTGTGAGTCTGTCTTTGTGCATGTGACTGTGTGCACAGAGGGGCCATGTCATGCAGAAGTGTGGGCAGGAATCCTGCCACCTGCCTGTTTTTCTCTCCAGTGACAAAAAAAAAAAAAGAAAAAGGAGCACACTGATGGTAGCTTATACTCTAGTTTCTGGTGTCCAGTGGAACTGGCGTTTCCTTTGAAGGAGGAACTTCTCGGGTTAAGAGATGAATTGTTGCCATAGTTAGTTGCATTGCTACTCTCCTCTCTTCCTTTCTATAACCCCTCATATCTCTTTCTTTCTTTTTTTTTTTTCAAGTTTAAGAAGAATTTGTATGCTAATTTACAAAAATAATTAAAAAACTTTTCTTCTTTTTCTTGCTCTGGAAAATCTTTTATTCTATGACATTTCTTATTCAACTTTTGGAACACATGATTTCAGCTGCTGTTCACACAGGAGATGCTTACTCTGTAGCATAGAAAGAAAAGAAAACGTCCTTTGGCATTGAAAGGCAAGCTTTCATATTATCTTTGCTCAGGAAAAGTGATGTGGAAAATTAAAGAAAAAAAATACAGTTAATTCAGGTTTCCACCTGCATGTTTTTGGACAAATTTAGAAAACAGTGGTATTTCTTTTTATGGGAATGAGGAGAGGGACTTGAATAGCTGGAACCTTTTCTGTATTGTCTCTCTTGGTTAGTAGTTGAGGACACAGCCTCCATTCCAGGTTTCCTCTTTTGACGTCAGATGTTGCCTTGTCTGTGGATAGGAGGCAGCAACAAGGCAAAACAAGGGACTCCTTCTACATTACAACTACATGATGGTGACTGCATCACCCCTGGGTCCATCACCTGTTCACAGAGAATTTTGGCTTTGTTGACATAGGCTGGCAATAGATTATAATTTATAATCAACAGATTTAATTGTGAATGGTCAGACTGCAAACTTGAGAATTATACAGTGTTTCCAATGGGTTTTTTCGGGGAGGAGCGATAATAAAAGCTATACTTCTTTCTAGGTTTTATAATTTTATTTTTGTAGTTAATGTCTTATTCACCTAGAATACATTATGGTATAAATTGCAAGGTTTCCAGTTAATTTGCAAGTTGTCCTAAATGTCTTTTGTTACTAAGAATTAAGTTTTTAATTATATATAAAGACTTCAACAAGCAGAGGGTTATTCATCTTTGGCTTTTTGACACCTATCTTGGCATTATTTACCATTTGTTAGGTTTTAGTTTGTATGTAGTTTAAGTCTACTTTTGACTTTGCATATTGTGTGGACAAATTCATAAATCGGGTTTATCTAGATGTGCCCAAGTAAAGCCTAGTTTTAAGCTAAGTGAAACAACAAAATTATGAATAGTCTGTAGATTGGAGTAAATTAAATTTAGAGAGGCAATTTACAATAGCATTTCATGCAAATTTACAGATATTTATGTACATTTGGATACTCTTGTAATTTAAAACAATGATGCCAATCTTCCAGCTTTATAGAAAGCACGTTTTTCTTATTGTAGAAAAGATACATATTATCATAGAAAAAATCAGAAAATACAAAGAAGAAAAAAATCAGTAATCCTGCAACATAGAGCTAATCATTGTTATAGTAATATCCAGGTGTGTATATAATTCCATTATATTACATACATTTTGTATTTTTATACATATGAAAAAAGAAAACTATGTACGTATACTTTGGGTTTTACATAAGAGGTTTATAGGGCTATTCATGATAGCAAACACCTGCAGGCAACTTGAATATCTTTCAAGATAAACTATACTTCCTTCACACAATGAAACGTTACGTAGCAGCAAAAATGAATGGACTGAAGCTGCACACAAAAAATATGTAAATTTTACCAATATAATTTGCAGCAAAAAGCAAGCCCCCGAAGGTTACATATAATACCATTCTTTTCTTTTTTTAAAATCATGGTTAAAAACTAAAAATATATGTACCTACTGTTTAGAAATACAAATAGCTGTATAATAATAGAAGTTGGAAGATTCACTACAAAGGCGGGAGTCGGAGTGGCGTAGTTGCCTGATGTCCAGATTTGGGGAACCAAGGTCCAAAATCTGCATATATAACTTTTCTCTTCCAATTCTCATCTCTGCTTCCAGGCTTTTGGTATCTCAGTCTGGCACTATTGACATCCTGGGCTGGATAATTCTTTGTTTTAGGGTACCGTCCTGTGCATTGTAGAATGGTTAGCACAGTTGTGGTCCTCAGTCTAGATTCAGTAGCACCCTCCCCATTGAGACAAGTGCAAATGTCTCTAGACATTGCCCAATGCCTCTTGGTAGGCAAAACTGACCCCCATTTAGAACCACTATGTTAGGAAAATGTAGATTGATTGTTACAGACTCAAAAAGAACATAAATGGTAAAGTGGATCTTGTTTGAAAAATTCGATGACTTTAAAATGTAGATAATCTCCACTTGGGATTATCCAAACTACCAAATATTACAACATTTAGCTCCCATTTGGTTGATTTTGGTGTTGGCGAAGCCCCCTGATATAACATAGCACAGCCCACTGAAATGACCTGGAACAGAAGTGAATTTCGCTGTTTTATTAAAAAGCCCTTTGTAAAACTCACTGACATATTTTTGTTGGCTCCTACAGAGCTCTGCTCTGCAACATCATTGATTCTCTAAGCAGTATAGAAACTTCTGCTAGGGAACCCATCCTGCTGGGTGACCTGCGCTTCATCAGTCCCACAGGAGAAAAAAAAGAGCAGCCATAACAATTAAACCGGCTAGCCTAGAAGACCTCCTGAAGAAAGGTCTGTGTGAGGACAAACTTGTAATATTTATTGTGATTGTCAGCCCCCCAGGCGCCTTTTGAAGAATTCTGTCTGATTTACCAATCAGGCAGCTGCCCCATGGATATGCATGAAGTGAGACAGAAGGACTGGGGGTGGGGTGGGATGGTGAGCGTGACCAGGTTGACGGCACTGCTCCAAAGGTGACCTCATTTTACCACCAGATGTTCAAATCGTTTCTAAATATTGTCACAGTCTTGGTGTGCCATTTTCTTTTCTTGCAAAACTTGGGGAAGGAAGCAAGAATTCAGAATTTTAATGCTTACTTTAGCCTGTGAAAGACATGGTAATGCTCAAAAGTAGCCTGACCTTTTCATTGTTCATTGCTGATTGGTTGACTGACCATTCCTATTCTCTGTTCCAACTGCTTCAGCAACCTCCTTGTCTCCTTCCCTCTTAGTACCAGGTACATAATTCTACTGAAGTCCTGGCTGTTTTCTAGTTCATTTATCTGCCAAGATCTTGTTCATCTTACTCTACCTCAGGATTATTATTTTTTTTCAAAGTGAGAACTAAATGATGGAATGAAAGCTTAGCAGAAAAATCAAAATCAATGAGTGCCAGTGTCCAGAATTGCCCTTTCACCAACCAAAAGGAACTGTGTGAGAAGCTAGCTTATATCGGAAATTGAGCATTGTCCTTACCTTCAAATAGGATGGGCCATTAAAATGACTTTGAGGAAGAACACTTTGATTCCAACTAATTCCGGACAAGAAAGGGATATATAGAATAAAAACAATACCCCTTTCAAATTCTTTTAAGCATTTCCCATTTCCTTTGCTGTTATCAGCAGTAGCTCTGGCTATATACCTAGTTACTTAAGAAATTCTTTTAGTCTCCATTGTCCAAATAATTTCCTTGGATGATTAGATTTCCTATCTATCTTGGCTAGAAATTCCCACCATTATAATCATTCTTACCCATTAAGGCAAGGAATATTTACCCTACATGCCATTACTGGAATATACATGTATTTTCAGGAAAAGGTAGAAGAACTAGGGAGGAGAAAAGGACAAATCATCTTCCATGAAAACGCCTTCAAAAAAATAGCATTAAGTAGTTGACCCAACTAACCATTTCAACATTGAAAGCAGAGAATAAAATCTGGAGTACAGGAGAGAGGAAAAACAAACTTTAAATAAACCTTCCTTGTCTGATATTATCTCTAAGAATATGATATTGAATCCATTGGCTACGACACTTTATCCATTCTCAAACCATCTGTATTTCTTGGATATAGAATAAGACACACTCATGAAAAGAAGCTGGGGTATTGAATCCATCACTGAAGTAGTGACAACACTGTCAGCTTTAACTAGACAGAGGGAGCAATCTTTTAGTATGATCTTCACCACTTACAGATAAAGTAATCACTAAACACATGTTAGATGACACAAAGATGTCTGTTCAATGACACTTTCCTGAAAATGAAGAGCGGAGGCTCACCAGGCATATGAAACACATGAACCAATAAGAATGGAGGCTTTTCTTCCCCCATGTTAGGTACTCTATCCTGACACTTCACAAGTAGACTCATCTCTAAAGGGATTAACTAAGAAATAATTGCATGCAGCTTGCACCCTGCTGAGCTATCTTATGCATACTTATCAAGCGTCCTTTTGAAGTGGGCAGAGATCTACTAGGTGCTTTACAAGCAATTAGTGCCAGCAACTAAAGGAATCATAATAAAGGAATCCATTTGGAATGACGCTAAGAAAAAAAAAAAAAAAACAGAGTTAGTCTATTTTTCTTTTTGCATTTTAGATAGAATAAAGGCAGCTTTAGACTGTGAGTTCTGAGGAGGCAGGGACTGAGTCTGCCTTCTTCATGCTGTCTTTCCAGCACTTAGCATGTACATATTAAAATTTGTAAGATGAGTAAATTAACAAAGGAATACTTGAATTATACCTTTATTTTTTATTTTATTTTATTTTTATTTTGAGGCAGTCTCACTCTGTCATCCAGGCTGGAGTGTAGCGGCACAATCTCAGCTCATTACATCCTCTGTCTCCCAGGTTCAAGTGATTCTTGTGCCTCAGCCTGTGAGTACCTGGTACTACAGGTGTGCACCTCTATGCCCGGCTAATTTTTGTAGTTTTAGTAGAGACCATTTTGGGCAGGCTGGTCTTGAATTCTTGGCCTCAACTAATCCATTGCTTCAGCCTCCCAAAGTGCTGGGATTATAGGCATGAGCCACCCTACCTGGCCCATATCAGATTTTATATGCAGTATTATTGTTAAAGGAAGGCAGTTAAGATGTGAATTTCTCTATTGTAATTGCTAACACTTAATATTTCTTACAAGCACTGTTGTATAGGTGCTATGTTACAAACACTGTCATGTATTTATGAACACATTTAATCCTTCAACGACCCAAGCATAGGCACTATTTTAATACCTTTTACATATAAGGGAGTTGAAGCTTAGAGAGGTAACTCGCCCAAGACCATGCAGGTGGAACTGGAATTTGTATTCAAGTCTAACCAATTTAGAGAATTCACTATATGTTTTGAGTGAAATTTGGTAGCTTAACCGAATTAGTTCTAGATCTCAGGATTCCACTGCTCTAGTGAGGTGCAAACCATTCTTGGAATTTCCTCACATCCTATCTTCTTCTTTTTCCTTTCTTATTTTATTCCTCTTCCCTTTTTTCTTACCTTCTTGCCTTCCTCTGCCCCACGGGGGCAGACCTGATTTGGCTCCATCACTCATTGTCTTTTCCTGTTTCTCTTAGCCACTGCTTCTTCATCTGTGAAATGCAGTAGTATTTCAGAGGGTTATTGTGATGATAAAATGACATGATATATTAAGCCCTACCATAATATTTGCTCACATTGGAAAAATTCAGTAAAATGTTTTCTTATTCTCTTTCTCCTCTATATCCTTTCCTGGAAAATGATGCTCAAACCACAATGTCAGAGAGTAGGGCAAGAAAAAGGAACATAAGATGAAATAAGAAGCCTGGATGTAGTTCCACCTGGACAAGCTGTGTGTATTCAGTGCCACTAGGGTGCTATCTCTTGAGGAGTTTAAAATTACTTTGCATTCACACAGGAGCATCTTTCTTGGCCAGGCTCCCCTTGATGGCCCATTTTAGTTTCTCAAAAGGAGCCGCTAAGTGAACCAGCGGCACATCCTCGAGTCTCTGAGTGGATTTTGAAATTTGTCTTTTTCAGATCATTCTTTGAGGTACCTCATCTACAACTCAGAAGGGTCCCCTGGACCAGGTTTTAACAATCTTAGAAGGAACCATCTGTTTATAGTAGTATTAACCAGTAACCTGACCCTTTTCTCCTGGAGCTAAGGGCTGGTGTTGAGGCATCTGAAAAACAGAGAAGCCAAATGAATAAGACATTTCTCACAATCATATCAGCTTTGGCTTTGTTTGGTTTTCAAGGAGTTACAAGCATCAATCATCGTTTGCGGGAGCAAATTCAAACTTTTCTGGGCCTAAAGCTTATATAATCCAGTGGGTATTCTTTAAGAGAAAATTTCAAAGTATCCCTTGAATATATTGCTAGGGGCCCTGGCAAAGCTTTGGAAGAAGCCGATGCCATTGAGGGACTCCACAAATAAACATATGAGTTGCATGTTAAACCCACTCATGTCATGTCGCTCCTTAAATTAAGTAAAGCCTTGTTGGACCCTTTGTCAGGGCTTTAGTGGGTTCATTTTATTGGGGGCTCATGCTCACTTGTTTAAAAAAAAACTGCTCCTCTTTCCCTTTGCTTTCTGACTGTTTAAAGGCAGTCTGTGTTTTTTTTTTTTTTTTTATCTAGAAATTATTAAAAGATTTCAAGTATCACTATAAAGGAAGCTTTGGCAGGCAGATTATAATTATTGATTCAAAATAATAGCTAATATTTTAAAGCATTTATCATGTGTTAAACTCTGGGATAAACACTGTATATGTAGCATACTACTTAATTATTTCTAAAAAGTAACTTTTTTGTACCCAGTAGATAGAAAAAATGGGGTTCAAACTTAGGCTCATATGATTAAATTAGAATTCAGGTTGTTAACCACTTTGCTATCAGCTGATTAAACCAGCAGTAGGTGTCACTAGCTGTTCTATGCGCAACAGAAAAGCAGTATACATTTAAGAAGTAGGCAATTTGAGGTCCACTTCTCCTTCACCTCATTCTCCTTTCATTCCTCTTCTTTAACTAATTGTGTATCCATTAGCAAATGACTTAATTCTTCTACACCCCAGCTGCCTCAGTTGTAAAATGGGACAATAGTACATTATCCGCTTGAAAGCTGTTGATTAGATCATATGCCCCTGTTTCTTCTAGGTTTAAGCTCCATAATTACTCAGCTATTGCTCAGTTCTTAAACACCTGTCTCAGTATTTGTCTGAATTCAGATCTTAAATAAATAACTGATATCCAAATGTGGTCCCAGAGTTTAGGAGGGAGGCAGTCATCAGAGGTCTCTAGTGGAATGAGCCAGTGTTGAGACTTTGAAAAACAAAGATCAGTCTGAAGAAGTTCAAAGAGAGGAAGAAAAAGGTATGTTCCTAGTTAAATGCACCCATGTTGAACTGAAGACGCAGAAAAGTTCTTTCATTTTATTTTATGTTGGACTGACTTTTAAGAAAACAATCTTGGAAGTGTTTATTTTATAACTCTAATAGCGTCCAAGAAAATGGGAACAGCCAAACTCTGGAAAAGCATAGTTGTGAATAGAACTCATTTTCATGTAAGCAGAAAGACTTTTCCTCTCCTGGACCTACATGACCATAGTGACACTGCCCCCGCTTCATGGCCCCAAAAAGGAGGACAAAAGATCAAGCCCCATCAACTGGGTAGGGCTTCCTGAGCTAAGAAGCTGTCTCTGATGCCTCTTCTTAAAGTAGGCCATCTGAAAGCTTATTCCCAATTGCACAATGGGAAGGAAGGTCATATTTGTTCTTTTGATTAGACTGCAGACAGATTATGATCTAGTAATGTTGGCAATAGGATGTTATCTGAAACAGACCAGAATGGACTACAATTTATATTTTGCAACATTGATGATGTGTATGTGGAGAGTATTTCTGCTTTCTTCCTGTGAGTTCTGTGGCATTTAAGCAGTTCTAACCAAACAAACATTTCTTAGACCTTTGCTTGTACTATTTGGATTTGTCCAAGATAATTTTAGATAGTACAATGGCCATTGTGCATGCATGTGTGCCTGTGTGTCTGTGCCTGTGCCTGTGTGTGCTGCTGATATCTGAAAAGAACAGAACAGAGATGGAAATGAGTAAAGTGATAATACCGTCAGTTCTTACTACACACATGCACCCTTTGATTTTTAACTCTTTTAAATATTTACCAAATATGGTATTGAGGGGCAAATCCTATTGCTGTTAATTGGTAACAAAAATGTGTTTACATTTTTTATGAAGTCTGGATGTGAATACTTAAAAATATTTATCATTGTTTAGGATCTTTTTTCCATACTGTGTCCAGCTTATTAAAGAGTGACAATGCTGTAATGCAAAATGATATCAGATGACAAAATTCTGAAGAAAGAGTACCAGTCTAGGTTCTGGTACTACCTACTCATGTGACTTTGAACAAGTCTTTCAGTATTGCAGAATCTATTTTCCCCGCAGCAAATTAGAAATAATAATAACTTCTTGCCTCTTCCATAGACTGAAGTGATGACCAAATGAATGAATGTATCTGTGGAATTTAAGTACTCTGAAACTGGAAGATGTCAATAATGTTTTAGATTGTAGATTTTTTTTTTTTTTAAGACTCAGTCTCTCTCTGAGGGCTGGAGTGCAATGGTGCAATCTTGGCTTACTGCAACGTCTGCCTTCTGAATTTAAGCAATTCTCCTGCCTCAGCCTCCCAAGTAGCTGGGATTACAGGCATGTGCCACCATGCCAGGCTAATTTTGTATTTTTAGTAGAGATAGGGTTTCACCATGTTGGCCAAGCTGGTCTTGAACTCCTGACCTCAGGCGATCTGCCCACCTTGGCCTCCCAAAGTGCTGGAATTACAAGCCTGAGCTACCATGCCTGGCTAATTTCTTTTAAGCTCTAACATGTAGAAGATGTAAAGAACATAATCAGGTGGCAAGAAATGTAACATTTACCCCTGCAGTAAGAATAGACAGACCATTTCTCTAGTTTTCTGGCCAGACTCTGCACAGGCATATGATTATGATATCTGTTCTGTAGATAAGAGTCTCTTGGAGATAAATAAAGGGTCCATACAAAAGTATGAGATTTGGCAGAAGTAGTGAGTTTTGTCAAATAGTAAAGCAATCCTTCCAATTATAGATGGCTAATAAATAGATGAGGTATAATGCAGTATATGGATGTTTTCAACCAGGTTACACATGAAAATGTATGGAATTTTCTAAAACCACACATTCATGGATCACTCTCCTAGAGATTTTTGATGTAGAGATTTGGGTATTTGTAGAGTTGAGAGACATTGCTGTGTCTTTATAGTTACTGATTAAAGTCATTACTGTGGAATGCAATGAGGTTAATGTTTCTGTTGGTTGTAGCTGGATTTTGCCAATGTCACCCACATTGCATGAGTCTTTATTAACACCGAGGTCCTCACTCTTACATTCTATTCAGCTTGCATACCATCTGGTCGATCTGCCTTTCTTCCTCAGCTTCAAGCTTCTGCTCTAAGCTGGCAATCTTCTTGGCATTCCTTTTAATCCACCCACTGATGATTGAGGCCATTGCAGGCTCTATCAACCAGAAATGCCTCCTTTATAAGTGATCTCTCCTAAAACCAGCTCAAATCTCAGCCTTCCATGACACCTTTCCAAACAAGGTAAAAGAGAAATGTGGATGCTTGCCACCTTACTTTTCTAGCTTTTATTGATAGGAAGCAGTATGATGAAAGCAATATTTTAGGAAGATTAAGCTGGCATTCAGGTGCAGAGTGGCTATCAGGGAGCAAGAAGATCAGCTGGAATTTTATTGCTTAGGCCTAGAGGTATGATGGGAGAATGATGTAATTTCCTAGTTGACTGAAGTGGGATGGTGGTGGGGGTGAGAAGTGTGGAGGATGGAACTGGTCTGGGGAGAGCAGTGAGTCTGGTTTTAAACGTCCAAGGAATTGAGTAACAATAGTACCTTTTGTAAAATAGTAGCCCACTAATGCAAATTTCACTAGTAAGCATTGTAGCAGGAAGCCTCTGAACCAGAGAACAGAAAAATTTGAGGTCTTGATTCCAATTTTCACTAGTTGCATGCCCTTGGGCCCCTCATTTATGATTTCTCTACTTCCATCTCTTTCTCTGAGACTCATAACACCTGCTGTAGTTATTGAACATGCCAGAATATGTGCATAACATAGGCATCATATTTCTGGTTTCCTTATGTGATAAGGTATTTGGATAGACTCCACTGGAAGAAGAAAGGACATCTGTAAATGTGGCCTAGGGAACAGACACCATAAGCACTGCAACTTCTTCCTTCCTGTGGGTTATGCATGTTGCTCTTGGACTTTAAAGGCCTGGTCTTTGCAGTCCAATTGCACTGGGCTTGTTAATAAATGACATCCAGGGAACAGCTCTGGCACCAGGATTTGTCTATTCAGGCAGGGCTTCCTGGAGTGAGGCAGCATGCTGCCTCAACAGAGAACTCTGTTTATCACTTTGGAGATGCAATAAAAATAACAAATGTCCAGAGTAAACCTAATTCACTATGCTACTTAGTATTTGAAATACATAAATATGTCAAGCAAAAGACCTCTAATAGACCCTTTTATCCTGGTAATAGTGTACATATAATTTTCCTCTCATTAGTACAAAAACTACCTAGGGAACTCTCGGCCCATCCTTCATCCATTTAATCTGCATTAGCTTACTTTTACCTTGTGTTTAATCTGCTTTCCCTCAAGGTATTTTGAATAAATCAATAGGAATACATGATTGTTTAATGATTTTTAGAAGAGCTCCCTTCGACCACAGCTGCATGATTTAGAATGACTAATTCCACTTTTTACAATTGATCCTTCCCTGTGTGGACCATCCATTTCTGCCAGGCCATTGTGAGAGAATTCTACAGCAGACCGCTCCCTATTCCCGGGGCTCCTGGCGGGTGGCTGCTTTGTCGGCTGGCAGGGCCCTTTCCTCATCATCATCTGATTAAGTATCACATCAAGGCCCACTCTCAGCCGCTGCTCAGCTGCAGCTTCTAGGCAATTTTCTGGCAGCTCAAATGCGTCCAATTTCAAAATCCCCCCCTCCATTTTTCTATTGGCTGTACATGCGTGAGAACTGGACTACCCTTCAAGTACACTCAGACTTTCCTGAGTATGCTGATGACAGAATGGGTAGAGATGTAACAATGTAGCAGCATTCATTTTGCTAGAGGCTCGGTATGCTGTCTAGATGTGTGTGTGTGTGTGTGTGTGTGTGTGAGAGAGAGACAGATATATATATACACACACATATATATATATATATCTTGGTATGCCTATATAGTTACTCTGAGATCTCTGAATTGGGACTGACAGATGCTGGTCTCATCCTGAGTCAGTTACATGAATGCTCTGAGTAAGGAGCTGTGGATGATAGTATAAGGAGCTTGGAGACACAGAGAAAGTTGATCAGTAAAGAAGGATGAAGCACAGAGAAGCGGGGATGGAGACTGTCATGCCCGACAGGAGAGAGAGCTTGAGAATGGTAGCTGCCTTCTTGCCAGCGTTCCAGGCCCTGCAGCTAGTCCTCTGAGATGTGGCTGCATTCTCTCCCTGGGGTTCTCTGATTCTGTTTTCTTATAATAAATCCTCCTTTTTTGCTTAAGCAAGTTTGGTGTTTCTATTACTCTAACCCAAGGAACGTTGATCACAAGAGAATAATGTTGATTTAACTCTATGTTGGAATGAGACTTAAAGTGATTATATTAGCCTGAATTCCTGCTCCTAGCAGATCCATGAGGATATTCCTGAAGACTTCAAGGTTCACATAAAAAGAGGTAAACAAACTGTAATCACAATTCCCTGAAGTGATGCCCAATATTAGAGTGAAAGTGAAAGTGAAAGAGTTCATTCTCTCTATATTGTTTCTTATATAGAAAATAATACTTAATATGAATTTTGTTATCAGACAATGCTGCATTTTAGCATGCATCTTGGCATTGAATGGCAGTTTATTCTGCCTCTTCAATCTATTATTATATCTCCCTGAGTCTATTTTCTGGTTTATTATATATAAAATGAGAATAATTTCTTCTTCTCAGGGCTGTGAGGATGAAATGCATAACACATGTTAGGTGTCTGGCTCACAGCTGATGTTCATTTTAGCACAATGAACATTTTTTGAGTGCCCGTGAGATGTCCCCAGAATAATAGCTGAAACTTAAGTAGCCCTCCCTCTGTGCCAGGCACTACTCTATCCCCTTTGTATATTGACTTATTTTATTCTTGCACCAACCCCACAGGGTATGTAAGCACAAGGGTGTGTGTCCCACGCTCTGCCCTCTGCACTTACCCTCTGATCCCCACAGCCCTTACCACTTCTCATCCCTCGCACCCAGCTTCTCTGTCTGACTGTTGGATCCTGCTCAGCTTGCAGGTGGGGAGAGCAGGAGCAGAACTCAGACTCAAACCTGGGCAGCCTGGCATTGGACCCGTGTGCCACACACTGTGCTATATAGGCATAACTTGTTTTATCACGCTTCGCAGCTGTTGTGCTTCTTACAAATGTAGCAATAAAGTATTTCAAAATGAAGGCATACACGTTGTTTTATAGACATCATGCCATTTCACACTTAACAGACTATAATATATTGTCAACATAACTTTACAGGCACTGGGAAACCAAAACATTTGTGTGACTTGCTTTATTGTAATATTCATTTTATTGTGGTGGTCTGGAACCAAACCCACAATATCTTTGAGGTGTGCCTGTACTGCCTTTTTATCACTAAGCAGGACACAAGAAGGTCAAACCCAAACCAAAAACGTGTACCTTCTTTCTTGGTTACTGGGGTTAGGGAGAATGGAATTGTGCACAATAATATTTCAGAGCTTAGGTCTAAAAGTCTACCCCTTCATTTCTTATAGAAGAAAAGTATTGCTTAGAGATGGAAAGACTTGAATAAGGTAACCGTATTTGATGCAGATTAGAAATGGGACTAGAAATAAACTCATTTTGCATATTTTGGGGGCAATTTTATTTCATTTACCTATTTATTGAGACAAGGTCTTGCTTTGTTGCCCAGGCTGGAGTGCTGTGGTGCATTCACAGCTCACTGCAGCCTTGAACTCCTGGGCTCATATGATCCTCCTGCCTCACCAACCTGAGTAGCTGAGACAGGTGTGCACCACCACACTCAGCTAATTAATTTTTAAATTTTTTGTAGACACAGGGTCTTGCTATGTTGCCCAGGCTGGTCTTGAACTCTTGACCTCAAGTGATCCTCCCACCTCAGCCTCCCAAAGTGCTGGGATTACTGGAGTGAGCCACAGTGACTGGGGACAGTTTAAAACCTTCAAAATTTGCATGTTTTCTTTTGTGTCACACCTGACATTGTAATAAAATCAGTTGGAAGTTTATTAACATTGCAAGAATTTAGGCCTAGGAATCAGTTATGCTTTGGAACTGTAACTGCTGTGGCCAAATGAGTGAGGCTGGTGATGGCAGAGGACTTGGCAAATTAGCTGGACAGGATTATTTTTCGTAGCTCCAATGATGTCCAGACCCTGACTACATCAAGTTGTAGTCAGTGTAGGACTCAGATGTACTTTAAAAAAAAAATGTAGGGATGAATCACATTCTCATTTAAGATTATTTTAAATATCTTCTGGGCAGAATAAGTGATAGGAGCGAATCTCCACTGGAGAAAACAGGAAAGAAATTCAGTTAATATTTTTAAAGTCACCCTACACACATAGACAGACGTTAATCTATTAACCTAAGGGAGATTGCCACAATGGACATTTCACTTGCAACTCTTGGCACCTGAGGCTGACAGTGCTGTGTCCCCTGTTCCAACACCTTTTCATTAGGCCGTAAATACCTTAACGACCAGTCGTGCTGTGTGCTTATGCTTTTAGTCTTTAGTTTTTTAGTCCCCAAAAGAATTCCAAACACTGTTCTGTCTCAGTCGCTTCCAGTCTTTCTACAATAAAGCAATTCAGTTAATATTTTTAAAGTCGCCCTATATACATGGACAGATGACCACATCAATGTGGTAGTACTTGGTTAAGCTTTTCCCAGCACTCTGTCATTCCATTCTCTCAACAATTATATGAAGTGGGTGCCATTATGAGCTACATTTTAGAAATGAGGAAGACGAGGAAGTTGAGGAATATAGAGGTCCTCTGGATCATAAGTCATGAGGCTGGGATTCAAACCCAGGCAATTTAACTAAACAACTGTGGACAACCTCTCATCTTATACATATTCATCTACTTTCGGCAGTTTCAAAGCTTCTTTGAGAAGGAACAAGAGTTAGACTTCTTTATACACTGTGTTTCATTTAATCCGCCCCAATTCTGCAAGGTACTTCCTGCACATTTTGTAGATGAAAACACAGGAGCTTGAGAAGACAGTGCTTGGCCAGAGCTTCCCAGCTGGTAGGAGCTGAGCTGTAGTTAACCCAGATTTGCCTGACTCCAGGGGTGGCATCTTCAGCCCCTCTATAGAATTGCCTTTCTCCATGGCTCTCTCTGTCCATATATTTTTAAGAGGACTTGCATAAATTGTTTATTAAATACACATAATACTTCATTATACTTCATTTACATTTAGTAGGGGAAGGCTTTGTAAAATGAAGTGGGCAGTGGGCTGGAGGTGGCATCCATTGTGAACTTCAGTTTTCTCCTAAACATTGGTAGTAGCATAAGAAGGTACAGAATAAGAGGAAGGTAGCTTTGGAGAAGTTTGCTGTGTTGGGAGGAAGAGAGTGAGTGGGGAGCCTTGTTTGGCCTATCAGGCTAGAAGAATTTGAACCCACAAAGGCGAAACCATGGTTGAGTCCTTAGTGTTTATGAATCTGGAGGCTACTTCTCTTCCATGTGGGTTTCAGAGAGGGCTTGACTCATTCTAGAAGGATTTTATTGAGTGGAGTTGGAAAAGGCCTGTGTTATTTGTACTCCAGTGATGCTATATGTTTTAAACTTTCTTAGCACCTCTTCGGCCTTGAACTTCAGTGTGGAAAACACTGGGCTCAGGATCAATCAGAATTTAAAGGCTAGAAGTTACTGAGATAGAACAGTGTCTGGAATTCTTCTGGGGACTAAACAACTGAAATTCTGCTGCCTCTTGTCCGATCTCCTCAGGCTTGTGTACCACTGTGACTTAGGAAGTTGCTCTCCTGCTGACTTTCTAGCTAGAAGTCTTAGCTGAAAGTCGGGTGACTGCTTTTGGTCATGACTTTACCTGTAATAGCTGGATCTTCATAATGACTTTGTTAAGGGAAACTTATCTCTCAACCTGTGAGTCAATGGTTTGTTTTTGTTTTTTAGAGTAGTAGTTTGGAGCCAGGTGTTCTTATTCTATTAGAATGGATGAAGTGCATATTTTTATAAAATGGATCTCTTCCTACTCACCAAGTCCAGAAATAGAATCCAAATGACTCAGAAAGACAAATATTATTTAGTAATTTCTTTAAAGTATAGGAGCCGTACCATTATACTCCCAGCTGCCTATTTCATAGGTAGAAATCTTGCCAGATGCTCTCGAAATTTAGCATACTGAGTCAATGCTTCAGATAGAGCAAGATCTCAGGTTCCATCCTTGTGGCATTTTACAAATATAGATAATGAAAAGAGGGAATCAGCCAACAAAGATAAAATTGCAGCAGAGAAATGAAAAGTGGTCAGCTTGGACATGAAATTCAAATCAAACTTAAAGTGGAGTTATAGAAGAAACAACTAACTGAGAGACTGTTCACACTATTACTGTTCAAGAGACTCTCAGTGCACAGCCAGAGGTCCACAGAGGCTGGCATTTGACATGTGTAACAAGGCATTATTTTTAGAAGCTATTTGATTGTTAACATGTACTAGGTACTTATCAGGTTGACAAGCACTGGGACAGTCAACAAAAGTAAAAAATTTGGAAATGTCATTTGAATGTTTGAGGCCTCTAAAAGTATAGAACAGTCAACAAGAACTAAAAAGTTGGAAATGATCATTTGAATGTTTAAGGCCTCTAAAATTATGTGATTAATTCACATTTTAAAATCCTACTTTGTGAAATAATTTATGGTCTGAATAAACACAACTATAAATTACTCTTTTCATGTCTGATGGGTGGATAGAGTATAATTTCTTTTTTCACTCTGGGAGAGAGTGAGTGTGAAGTTCAATGAGAGAAGAGTTTAATTTTTGTATTTTTGACTTTAAATTTGCAAATGACGTTTCCTTGGACTTGAAGTGAGTATGTGTGATAAATATGTGGCATTGTTAATAGACTGTGTAAAAATATTCTTTTGCATAGAACCATGCATGGATGGTCATATGTGTATACACATTTCTACATAAGATTGTTAATGGACTGTTTTAAACTTTTACATGTTGGAGCATCGCTTAAAATGTTTGCATTTTGGTAGCTGATCAAAGCCTTGAAGGTTTTGCGTAAATCAATAGAGCTGGCACGACCAGTGGAGAATCTGGGGCCAAGGGAGGTTTTGTTTGAAGAATGGCACGGTTGCAGGGCTTGCCAGCCAGACTGTGAAGAATGCACTTCTGTTTTTGCCTCCCTACTGTACCTTCTTTTATCCTCTGCCTGTCCTCTAAGGACATGTGGAATTCTTCCCAGCCCCATTCTGCTTAACCTTGCTTCTGATCTTTCTATTCAGGCCTTTAAGACTCTCACACACATAAACATCTTTCTCTGACAACATGCCCATGTAAACTGATTCCAAGACCCAGACTGGTTTGCATGCAGTTAGCTTGGCTCATGCATCCTGAAGGGGGCTGCCTTGGGTTGGACACATAAGGCCCTTGAAGTCATGCCAAGCAAAAACACTGGCAGCATGACAAAACCTAAAGAGCTGAGCTGGCTACCTGTCGTAAAATGTACATGTGTCAAGCTTCTACTCCAGTCTTAGGCTCATTATAGCCTGACACTTCCCAGAGTCAAGAATTGCTAATATTTATTTCTCACTTTGTTTGAAATGAAGCTTTTGGAATTAAATTGGTTTTGGTCAGAATGTTCTAATTTTATTTTATATATAGAGAGAAGATGTAATTGTAGATGTCTACCTTTTCATTAATTTTATAAGCAAACCATGGTAAAGAAATATACTATAAAAGTATCTAAAAAACTAATGACACAATAATTATGATACTTTTCCAAAGGTAATATTTAATATTTGCTGAATAATTCTCACTTGTTAAGGAAATAATTTTCTTGCTGGAATTTCATTAATTAAAGATGATGATAAAATGTGAATTGGAAATGAAATCCTCCAATGTGGTTTTATGGGTGATTTTAAAAAATAATTAGGGAAATGACTCATTTGGATACAGGTAGCAACCTCTATGATTGAAAAACATTACAAAAAGGGTAGCACAAAACTAACAGTTTACATGGTGTAAGACATTGTCTTTTCTCTAGACACAGATTCCAGGGGCACCTGGATAGATGAAAGGGACCCTTCGTTGCCAGAGGAATAGGACATCTTTTTGACTCTAAGATGCATTCTAAATTCAAGAGGTTGAAATATATTTTTAAAATGCGTTAAAATCCATAAAATCTGGTCAGTCGGTCTTGGAGCTGGGGTAGAATCTTTGAAGCTTTGAAGGACTTGACAAGTCTTGTTTTTCTCACAGTGAAGTGTCCTTGCCATCAATGCAGAAGCCTTGGTAGTTATGTGAAGATAGAAAGCAATATTTTCCAGGGCTTTGGATTCTTTCACATTGTGGGTATCCTCAGGGATTCTGTATAGTGGGAAGCTAATAGATAGTGATTTTGTCAAAGAAAAAATGAGAATAATAATATCCACTTCTTTGTGTTGGTGTAGAAATTAAGTTAGATGACTCTAAAAAGGCCTGGTGCTCAATCAATGTTAGCATCTGTCCCCTTTAATCTGAAAATAGGAAAATAGAAAACACATAAAGAAATTTCAAATTCTGTAATTATTCATTAATATAACCGTTACCCATCTCCAACTTTTGTCTCAAACTGTACTACATATTTTTATTTCTCCATTGCCTAGAATATTGCTTGGCATATAATTCACAAAGTTATTATTGAATTAATAAATAGGTAGTGGAAAATAACATAGGATATGTAGATTGGAGATAAACTATGAATATATAGACTAGAAAGCCATGAAAAAAATATTTTTTATTCACTATTTAGTAAATGTTTATTTTCTTTCCCCAAAACTTGGCTCTTAGAATCACTCATGTCCTAGACTAAAAACTTTGGGGTTGTGTCCAACTCTACCCTCTTCTTGTACAAAATTTTCTCATGCGTGCCTTCAAATTTTTGGATTTACATTTTCTTCTTTATACCTGTTTATTCCTCCCTGTCAAGAGCCTCAACACATGGATTACCTCAGCAGCATTCTAACTTCAATCCTCGCCTTTGGCATCCTTCTCTCTGTCTTCAACCTCTCTATGTGAGATTCAAGACTAATCTTTCTAGAAGGTTCATTTGAGTAATTTGCGACCAGGCTCAAATTTATGATCTTATCCTTAATCACGACGTCCTCCTACTTAACAAAACAAATCCAACTCCTTAATGCAACAGTCAGGATCGTCCACCGTGGAGAGCCTGCTGTATTTAGCTTATCTTATTTATTTCCACGCACACCATCAATGTTCCACTGGTATAGGAAAATAGATTTCTATACCTATTTTCCCTCCATATCCCCCCAAATCCAAATACTTCTTCCTGCCATTTGACTGCCAATGTTTATTTCTTTGAAATCTCCCCTCTTCCTCCACGATTTCCTAAATCCCATTCATATGCTCAAGTCTGTCTTCTCCACCAAGGCTTCTCCAGTTATCCCAGTCTACGTTGACTTTTCCCCGTTTGAAAACTTCTGGAGTTATTTTTAACTGCTTTATATTTGTTAGTTTTGCTTCTTCTGCTAAACTGGAAGGCCCTTGAGGCCAAGTGCCAGAGCTGATATATTATTTGTGTTCCTCTCAACACAGAACTAGAAGTTTGTCAGAGGAACTGAAAAGTGTTTGTTTGTGGTTGTTGTTGACAAACTGAATTAGGGGGCCAGTTAAGAAGACTGTGTGAGAAACTCTATCTAATGAGAAAAGTGCTTCTCTAGGAAAATAGCATTGTCCAGTGTGGGCAATGCAGTGGAATGGAGGGAGAATTTGGGTCAGAATAAGCCATTTTAGATAAATTTGTGAATAATTTTGTAAATGCTTCTGAAATCTACCTGAACTTTATTCCCAAAATGTGTAGATGGCCAAGAACATAGTGCAGAAATATTATTAAAATATTTTCTATGTCTCAATATGTGAATAATGTAATGGTGTAAACCCCTGTTTCATTTATACTTTTTCTGAGGCTTTTAAAAACTGTTACACGCAACACTATAGTCTGTGAGAAATTAATAGTTTTTGTTTTGTTTTGCCTTTAGTATTTCTGGCTCAATATATTTGGGAAATGTAATTAACCACATTTGAAGAATTTTTTTTTAACAGCAGAAATGCTCTCTTTATGCTACAGCCATACCACCCTGAACCCGCCCGATCTCATCTGATCTCAGAAGCTAAGCAGGGTCAGGCCTGGTTAGTACGTGGATGGGAGAAATGCTGTCTTTAGCTTGCTAATGAACATTATGAATCTCCAGATTCATGATGATGAAACTCCTCCCCGTCTTTTTTTGTGTGGAATATATATTGCTATCACCAGGAGTACTGATGGTCCACAGAACACAATTTAGGAAATACAGTTGTAAAGATCAAAGACTTTCCAATTGTTCGATTAACAGTAGTCTTTTTTTTTGTAATTCTCTGTAAATTTAACCTGTCCCTAATTAGGATATTGTCCCTTCAAATTTTCCAAATGTATATGGCATTGAGATGGTTAACAAAAGTCAAGTTGCTCAAAGGTAAATTCACAGCAAGCTTTTGCAATGTGCAAAAAGCAAAAAGCTGAACTCTTTCCTACAATTGTGCTATCATGCTGGCAGCTCTAATGTATCAAGCTTAAAATATTGCCAATTCTGATGTTCAAATTGCTATTCTAGAGCAATTGGATTTGCAAACCAGGAACTGGTAAATGGATGTTGGATAAAGCTCATAATGGAGACATAAATGCTTTTTGGCACCATGACTTGGCATGGATAGATATCAAAGCTTATTTGCTCATTTTTCCTTGAACTGGAGGCATTTTAACCTATTTAAAGTTCTAGATTTTCAGAGTCAATGTTCTGTGAGTTCATTATAAATCTGAGCTATAGTAACCTTCTGGGAAGATCAAGGATTTCTATTATGTACTCCAATTCTATTATTTTTGAAAGTTCACTATTCCATTTCTTTTTTCAGTATCCAACACTGCATCATTATGGCGTGATCACCATCAGCACTTCTACTACTATAAACACCATATAATGAACCATACTATGAGCCAGGCACTGTACTGACAATATTACACTTTGTTACTACTTATACTATCTCTCAGTACTCACAATGACTTGAGATAGGCTTTTACATGTGAAGAAATTGAGTTTGTGAGAGATTAAATAATATTTGAACTCAGTTCAATCATATTTCAAAAAATATACACTTAACCACTGTAATCCATGAGTTTAGGTGTAGTCCCTAGGAGGTGCATATACCCATTATATATATAAGAAATCACATAGATTCTCATTCAGGTGTCTCTTGGCCAAGATAGTCACAGATTCCTTTCATCCTATGTTGGTTAGCTAGGTTCTCATACCAAGTCCAGAAACCATTGGATGTCAAATACAGGCAGTCTCTACTTTGCAAGATTCCATATGAGTAAATTTCAGTTACCATGGCCTAAACAACAGCAGCCTCCCAAAAATATAGTTCAAATTTCATTCACTATGGCATATTAACTGAGAATAACTGCATGAAGTATGAGCTTTGAGGCTGACTCCTCAGTCTACCAATCATTATGTAAATAACAGGTATGCATTATGATCAGTGACCAATCACATAATTTCTTTCAAAATCTGTCAGTGATTTGTCACTAAGAATCTATTTTTCAGCTCATGCACAGACAGTAAAGTGTGTAGTTGCATTGCCTCCTTGTCCTTTTTTTTTTCCACTTGCCAAATATTTTTTGAATACTCACCATGCTGGGTATCAGACATAAAGTTGTGAACAAGGCACCCTCAGAGGGGCAAATGCATGGTTTGGGAGACTGATGAACTCGTGGCATTTTGCAAAAAGGGATGATGAAAAGAGAGAATCAGCCAAAAAAGACAAAATTGCAGCAGAGAAATAAAAAGTGGTCATCTTGGACATGAAATTCAAATCAAACTTAAGTGGAGTTACAGAAGAAATAACTGACTGAGAGATTATTGACACTGTTACTGTTAAAGAGACTCTCAGTGTGCAGCCAGAGGAACTTAGTGAAAGCAAACCCATTGACACCAATGAGGGAAGTGGTTGTGATGAAAAGGATAAACATGTCCCCATGAAGTGACATTAGTGAAAAATTTTACATTAAGAGAACTTTCAGAGATACTTCAGAACATTGGCATTACCATAGATAGGAAGCTATCATTTAGAAATGCTGGCAGGTGCTCTATACTTAGGAGGGGTAATTTATTAAGGCATAGAAAAGATGCTTCTGTGCGTGTGAGAAGAAGGCAAGTACTGTTATAATGAGATTTTTACAAAGGAATAAAACAGATTAATATTTCTAGTGTTTTAAATTATGGTACACTAGATAAATATTAGTTTTACTATTTTTCACTTTATTATACATTTATGACTTATAGTAATGGACTTTTATCTTTTTAACATTTTGACAGAAATTTTTATGTGTCATGGGACCATCATAATTTTTCTTCTTCATTGTTAAGATTGCTTTGAATGATTTCAGCCTGTAAGAGCTTTTTTTTATGGTCTAAGCCTACCATACAAAGTGAGGACTGCAGGCATATTTAAAAAGGTGCCCATATAATTAATATTTTCGGATACCACCACTTTAAATGGGAAACTATGATCAATATCTATGCTACATTTCCATGCAAAGCTATAGTGAAAGACTTCATAAACCAGAAAAAACATTGAGAAAATATTCTGAAAAAACAGTTTTGAAATTGTTCAGTGGTTGACGAAAGTCAATTACATGGCACTGTAGGGATTCTAGAGAAAGGTGTATAATACAGGTTGAGCATCTCTAATTCAAAAACCAGAAATCTGAAATGCTCCTAAATCTGAGACTTTTTGAGTGTCAATATGATGCCACAAGTAAAAAATTCTGCACCTGACCACTTATGACAGGTCACAGTCAAATTAAAACCAAATCTTTGCTTCATGCATACAGTTATTTAAAATGCTGTGTAAAATTTCCTTCAGGCTATATGTATTAGGTATATATGAGACATAAATGAATTTTGTATTTAGGCTTGGGTTCCATCCCTAAGATGTCTCATTATGTATATATAAGTATTCCGACTTCTAAAAAAGTCCAAAATTCTAAACATCCTGCTCCCAAGCACTTCAGGTAACTACTTAGCCTGTATATAAAAAATGTTTCCCTACTAATATTCTGATGCCACAATTACTATTCAAGATGTGGCAATTAAAGAAGCAACTTTGCCAAGGGACTAGGGAGGTAACCTGAGTCCCGCTGGAAATATTGGACTCTATCTGCACTACAGAGCGAGACTAGAAATGCCACTATTAGACTGTGGAATAATTTTTTTGGATGAAGTTGCTTCCATAATATCTTCATCATATTCAGTAAACCCAGGCAGGGCTGAGATGAGGGTGTAGCTGATGGAATAGATGCCTTGGGCAAATTGGCTTACTATTCACTGTCATTCATTCAACCAATAATTTCTAACAATAGTTTTCACCACATTCAAAGCCCTGAGGTCATAGGTGAATAACTCAGTTATCTCTGTTTTTTTCTTGTAAGGTGCCTTGATCATATGGATCACATATTTGAAATAATAGCAGGAAAGTCCCAGCTACAATTACGTAAATTCTTCGCTTAATGCAGAGGGTGGTTTAGGAGATGCCATTTTGGAAGATTCAACAAATACTTTCACACTCTTCCTGTGATTGTAAAGCCTTCGTTTCCCCAGCCACATTTTCTAATGCCTGTGGTAGTTATAGCCTCCCCTGTGGATGAGGGCTAGGCTCCAGCATGGCCTTCATTGAGCCTGTGGAGAAATGCAGCAGTGAAGGTGTCAATTTCTGACCCAACCTGATGTGCATGGGGCTCTGGCTTCCCCAGTGGCTGCCCTGGGGGACTAGAACACAAGACTGGTAAACATAGAAGAGTTAACACCCCAGAGAGAAACTCTGACCAATGAAAGATGAGAGAGAAAGGAGCCAGTGGACACTTGCTTGCCCTTCTCTCTGACACCCTGTTCCAAGACACAGTGGTTTTCTTTAGCCTAGCTGGAAATATCCAGCATGACTAAGCTACCAGGGATGTGGTGTCAACTTGGGAGCATATGACCTTGTGTCTGCTTTCTCTCTTTCCCTGACTAGATTTACCTCCTATGCTTCTTCCCTGGGATTCCCTAAATAAAGCATTAACATTGAGATTTGCCTTATGCCCTTTTTTCTAGGAACCCAGGAAAAAATATCAGTGTCTGCTAAACACGATTAAGGGCTAGTCTTAAAACACTCTGGTATCCTATAAGGACATTGGCTTATGTCATTACTAGTTATATTGTTACTGGTTTCTTTCTTTCTTTTTTTTTTTTTTTTTGAGACGGAGTCTTGCTCTGCTGCCAGGCTGGAGCACAGTGGCACAGTCTCAGCTCACTGCAACCTCCGCCTCCTGGGTTCAAGCAATTCTTCCGCCTCAGCCTCCCAAGTAGCTGGGACTACAGGTGCGTGCCAAATGCCCAGCTAATTTTTAGTAGGAACGGGGTTTCACCATGTTGGCCAGGATGGTCTCGATCTCTTGACCTCGTGATCCACCTGCCACAGCCTCCCAAAGTGCTGGGATTACAGGTGTGAGCCACTGCGCCCAGCCAGTTACTGGTTTCTTAATCTGTTATAAAAAAAAATACTAAAACCCAACAGACAAAACAAAACAAACACTTCCCACAAATAATGCAATATTTATTTAATAAATTCTACTTTGTATACCACATGGTTAATATCCCTTTTGAGGGTTTAAGATGGCAGTATCCCAAAGGCAATGTTGATTAGAGAAAGTATAAGCACATATAAGCTATCACAAAAATAACTTAAGTATGAGTACACCTAAGCCTCCAAAGATTTCCAGCTAATGAATGAATGGTTTGTTAAAACATTTCATTCTGTTATTAAAGCCACTAATAATGATAAGAAGAATTACTTGTATTGGATTAGGTGGAGAAGATAGATCACTCCAAAAATTAAATTTTAGAGAATTATTGCTGCCTTTACTTCTTTCTTCTGGTCCATAAGTCTCCACCATCAGCTGCCTGAGGAGCTCACAGAGAGGAGGTACCTAAATTAACATAGACATAATTAATTATTCAAAATAATATCCATTGGAAAAAGGAATCCCATTTTAAAAGATAAGGAAAGGCAATCAATCTATCATTCTGTAGCACAGCTGACAAGATGCACAGCCCTTAACAGGTCGACACATAGCTACTGTGCCACATAAAAATGGGTTCTCTTCCCTGTTACTGCCTTCTGGTCCTGAAAACCATTAATCCTATTAATTGCGTATCAAAGGACTGGTAGCAATTCTACAAATGAGTAAACACAGAGATAAAAGTGTAATCATACTAGTCCAGCAAATTGGATTCAGGTCTTCATTGAACAATCCTGTTTCAATTCAGCAATTTTATTATCACTGTTACTGGAACAAATCACTTTATTAAACAGAAGGAGCTTTTGTGGAGAAATTTCTTCTTATGGGCAACATTATGAAGCGCTCTAACATAAAAACAGCACTTACACTTGTCAAGGGATTTCTTTAGGCAATTCGACTAATGGCTTGTGACAGGTAGGACTTGAAATGTTCATTCAAGCCTTCCATTTTGCTATGCAGCTGTATTTTTTTTTTTCATTCTAAGGAAAAAAAGGTCCTTTCTATGCTTTTAGTGGAATTAATATTTTTAGTAAGGAGTTTGCTGACAAGAGGATATCTCTCTCTCTCCCAACACCTCCCTCTCTTCCTTCCTCTCTCCCACCTTCTCTTCTTCCCACCCTCCCTCCTCCTCTCTGGGGGCAGTGGAGTTTCAGGAACCAAAGCATTGAGAATAGAACAGCATTTATTTGTATTTAATTAAGGTAGACCATTCCCTAGGAAATTTTGCACAGGGGCCCTTAAAATATTTGAACAACTCACCCTATTGCTAGGCTAGGCTAGAAAATGAACAAAATTGAAATGATGATCAACCATGGGCTTGCTTTCTAAATTCCCTGAAGTAAGTAGGACCCTGGGGAGTTGAGACAAGAGGCAGGAGCGGAGTCTAGCTCCTTAGTTGCTGTGGGGCTTAGAACTGAGGGAATCAAAGACAGAACCCTAGGGAAACAGTGGCCTCAGGACTTCCTAGGCTGGTGTAAAACAATGCTACTCAATAGAACTTTCTATGATGATGAAAATGTTCTCTGTGCACTGTCCATTATGGTAGCCACTGATTGTCAACCCGTGGCTGTGATCTCTCAAAATGGGGCTAGTGCCAACTGAGGAAATAAAATTTTAATTCTATTTAATTGTATTTAATTTCAGCTAATTTAAATTTGGATATTGGCTATCACATTAAACGGCAAGGTCTAAAGTGTTAGAACTGTGAGGTCTAAGTAGAGAAGTAGAAACTTTCTCCAGAGAGAAAGGTCTTTAATAAAGTGTAGCTAGACGCGAAATGTTCAGGAGCGTGAAAAAAGGTCGAAAGAAATCAGTAGAAACTGAAAAATTCCCATATGAAACATTGACATTTGATCACTGATTAAAATAATACCTTAGAAAATACTAAATATAGACCTAAGCAGACTAAATCCCCCTATAATATTTGGTTTTAATAAACTGAATATCCTTTAAAATGCTGTTCCAGAGACAAAATCAAAGTTGGTTAACCAAAGCCACAGATCCAGCACAGATTGCTGTAAACTTTAAATAAATAGTCAAAAAAGTTTATTTTTTTGGTCAGTAAACTTGACAAATTATGAATTGATCATTTGACAAATTGATTGTTTTCAGTGAATTGGCCACTCTGCATATCGGTCATTTGGTAAAATGGCTTTCCATGGATTGGGCAGCTGTTCTCATCATTCTGAGCTTTTCTACATGCTCCGGGATGCATGAACTGTCCCTCAAATATAGGAAAGCCCATCCTTTCCCATCCTCCTTTGCCTGGGAAACTCCTAGACATCATTAAGATCCAAGTACATGCCACCTTCTCTGTAAAGTCCCCCCAGATTTCTCCACCCCATGCCCATAGGCAGAACTAACTGCTAATTTCTGTGTATTTCCAGAGGGATTGACAACTGCAAGGATGGTAAAAGCCTAGGACTGCTGGTGAGATTTCTGCTCAACAGTGGAGACTCTGCCTGAAAACAATAGAACAGATAGGAAGGCTGAGTCAAGAGATGAAGTAAAAAGGACAGATTGCTGATGCCATCATCTTAATGCCTGGATCTTGCCACGCCCATTCGCCTTCGAAATTTCCAGTTACATGGAAAGTTTTTTTTCGCTTTGTAGTCAAGACATTTTTGAATTGGTTTTTTTAAATGCTGAAACTAAAAGCATCCCAACTAATGCAGACATATCTGTGTTTAGAAAGTTGAAAGTCGTATTCACTTGAAATCTGCTTGTAACTTCTACTCTTTGGCCCTAGTGTTGTGTCCACTTCCCCATTTGTGTGATTCCTATTTTATGCACGAGACTGCCATATACCTCCATGTCTTAGATTGCCTGGCATAAACACATCCAGGTGTAATCTCATGAGCCAGTAGGCTGTAGACCAAAAGATAAAGCAGTGCCAGGCGGCTGAGCATTAGGGAGTGCATGCTGAAGGGTGTCTAGATCTATTCTGTGCCCTGCTTCATGAGGCAGGGTCCACCTTCAGCACATTGCAGAGGTGGGGACAGTTTTCTGCGAAAACTGCATTTGTTATAGTTTTCTGTTAAGGACTCAGCTCTGGGATTAGGCTGCTTAGGTGAAAATCCCTATTCTGTCATTTAGTAGCTGAGTGACCTTAGCAAAATTACTTAACCTCTTCATGTCTCAGTTTTCACACCAGAAAATGGGAATATTGGTGAATGCACTACCTGGAGCTATGAAGGAATTTTTGAGTCCTTAACAATTGTCAGCTCTTATGATTACCTTTCAGGTTACTTAATGTGGGTTCTTGCCCCTCCCTAATCCCCTAAGGAATGCTTGAGGTAGGCCTTGTCTCATGAAGAGGGCCACAGAACAGAACTGGACGCCCTGCGGTTGCTCCCCCGCCATCAGCCACCCGGCACTGCTTTACCCTTTGGTCTGCAGCCTACTAGTTCATGAGGTTTTTGCTTGTTTGTTTGTCTTTTGAAATGAGGGAATCTCACAATGCCTCCCACCATGTTGTCCAGGCTGGTTTCAGACTTCTGGATTCAAGTGATCCTCCTGCCTCAGCCTCCCAAGTAGCTAGGACTATAGGTGTTAGCCACCATGCTCAGCTAATTCATGACTATTTAAAAGCTTTATCAAATCAGGGCAAGTTGCCCCACTTAGGCTAATCCTAGATAGTTTTGAGACAGAATTTCACCCTGGACTAAAGTAAAGGAGCTGTTAAAATGAGCTAGATGAAGGAAGGGGCATAAAGCCAGACTGCACTTACTGTGGAAGACTTAAAGGAAAGTAGGAAAAGGAAGGTGAGAGAATGCACTGACATTTGAAACCACCCTTCTAGTTTTATGTCTTGTGTCTGGACTCCTGCCATTGATGATACCTCTGTTATTTTCTAAATTTTCTAAAGTGGTGGTAGTAGATGCCTTGAAACACTCTGAAAGAAAGCCCTTTAGTAAAATGACATCCAGGTTTGGGATCTTTCTCTCTGGTTTCAAGGTTCAGCTCTCTTTCTTGTTAGGCAAGATGTTTAATTTCTTTCTCTATAAAATGAGATGGTGATAATACAACCTCACAGAGTTATGTGGATATTAAATAAAATGATGCAAGAGAAGAAGCTGTAAGAGCATTTTATGTGCTTATTTATTAATTCTAGTTTCCTTGTTTTAGCAAATGGAGTTTCTGCCAAACTTATATAGGCTCTGCACCACCTATATAATTTCTATACACAGATGCTGCTTAGTGAGAATAGTTACACAGGTATGCACCCAGAGCTCATCCATGAGAAACTTCCCCCAAGAAGTTTCAGATATATATAAGAGAGGCAAGTAATTGGATTTTAGTAATTTGCACTAGAGTGTGAATGATTGATAGACTTCTCTCACTCTTCCCAGTGATGCTTACTTGTTAATGCAAATGAGTCTTATACTTCTGAACTGAGCCAGGCAGTAGGAAAAGACTCTTTTTCTTAAATCACATGATGAGGCCTTTTGTTCCTATTTCTTTTTGTGTGTAAAGCAGATCCTGAGAGGAAAAATGAGAACACGAGTAGAATCATTTAGCATTTGTAGAGCTAAAATTGGGCAGAAGAGTCATCTGCCCTGATATACCCTGGAATAATTCTGGATCCATTATTAAGAGAGATGAGAAATGGCATCGGAATGAGAGGAAATAGGGGTGTGGCCTCCAGTCCCCAGAGGGAGCTGATGTTGAGTTGGTTCTGCTTCAGTGTAACCATGGCCACCTCCATCTGTTTCTTTCTCCTACAGTGAAGAGGGGGCAGCACAGCCCCAAGGTAGCCTGATTGTGTAACCTATCTGGGTTGTGAGCACCTTTGATTCTCTCAACCCTGTCTCTACTAAAAATAAAAAAATAAAAAAAAAATAGCCAGGTGTGGTGGTGGGTGCCTGTAGTCCCAGCTACTTGGGAGGCTGAGGCAGGAGAATTGCTTGAACTTGGGAGACAGAGGTTGCAATGAGTTGAGATCATGCCACTGCACTCCAGCCTGGGCAACAAGAGTGGAGGTCCATCTCAAGAAAAAAAAAAAAAGACAAAGACAAAGAAAAAAATAATTTAGGAATGACGTCTTGTTCTATTCAGCTGCCTTCTCCTATGACCCACCCACCATCTGACTCCAGAAATATTGTCTTAGGTGGATACTAAGTGTAGTAATTATGTGCACTCCATCCCTAATTACCATTCATTATAGCAAACACTCATTCAGTCGTTCCATAAATAGTCTTCTAGGTGTGTACGTGTGTGTGGACAAGGATAGTAGAGGGGTCACTGTGGAAAACAGGATGCTTTGGCTTGGCCTTCAAGTCATTTAACTTTCAGTTCTGAAAAACTTCTAATAATGTATGAGTTAGAACACATCCCCAGGACTCACGCCATCTCTGAAGATAGGGTCAAGAATGATCCGATGCTGAATAGTGTCGTTTACAAAGATTATTTGGTATTTTAAAAAGGAAGAATGAAAAGAAAATACCTCTACTCCATTTCCTTTATTAAAATGGCTATGTCCTGCTCACATTGCGTCCACGAAGCTTCCATGGGTCACACCCCCTCCCCGCCAACCCCGCTGGCCTGTTGCTGGAGAATCCCTGATGCTGGGGTCTACAATCTGAGAAGGTATAGTGGTGGAGAAGCAGGCAAGTGCCGATTCAATTTGCCCTGGGATCTTCTGACTTACTCACTGAGTGCAACTGAGAGCTTTTTCCCTGCTGGGCAGTCAAGGGCTGCTTTCGCAACTAATTGTTCTACATTTTTTAGCAGCAGCAGTGTACTGAATCCACTGCTTTATTGAATTTACAAACATTACAGCTGAAAATACCAGCATTTACCGAATGCAAGATGATATCAGGAGAATTCATTCATTCACTCATTGATTCTTTCAACAAAAATTTACTAAGCGTACACTTGGATGGGCATTGATCTATAGGTAACTTAAGGTCTCTTAGGGGAATTAAATGTACAGCTAGCTTTGATGACATAACAATTTATTTTTGTTATCCTCAGAGCTTTTATATGATTTGTTCTTTGTCATAAATGCCAACCAAAACCTCTCATTTTTTTCCTGTCTCCAGTCGAAATTTCCCCAAGCATCCCAAAACCTAAATTTTCTTCTGTCAGTTCTTTTTTCCGGAAGTACATTATGTTCACTGTAGCTCTGCATTTAGTAAGGGGAAAAGAAATTAAAACATTTTGCCTGACTAGAAGAGTGTTTAAAAACTCTTCTGTTTGGGGATTGTCATATGATTTCCAGGTTTTCACAGAGGAAATGGAATTAAAATGAAGGTCATCATTAAATTGAAACAAAATTTACTCCTTTTGTAGCTCATCAGCTACTAATTAATGAGATTCTCACAAGCACCGAACAATACTATAGATTAGGAGCTCCTGTCAACCCTCACACTTAGATCAGAATCCATAAAAAGCCCACTCTCCCCGGGATGGCCCGGGAGTAGCCTTGCGTCTGCCAAGTCTCTGTTATGGAGGATTTATTTAAAGATACTTTTAAAAGCATTTTCTCCTTTACAATGAAGACTTTTCTGTGTGTATTTCAGTAGACATTTAAAATCCCATCCATAATCTTTTTGAAATCTTTCCCTCATTAAAATGCGTTGGCTTGAGACCTGGCTAGCATTTCAGTCTCTGAGGATAGGAGGAAAAGCTGTAAGAAAAAACAATGACATAGAAAGGGGTTGCCACTGAGAATAAACACTTTGCCTTGCCTCGGGTGAGTATTGAACTTGGGGAGGGAGGGTGTGAGACCCTGAGAAAGGACAGGTGTTATTGCTCCTGGCTCTTGTGTCTTTCTTGGAGTAACTCCAGGGACTTGGAAGAATAGGGACTGGTCCAGGGAATCTGAAATTTGATATCTCAATTTGCTCTTTCTAATTTTCTCTTTTTGTCCATCTGAGTGACTTTGTTTAGGTATGTTTGTACACTTTTGTGTAATTTTTAACTTTTGTTTTCTGCCTTGGTTTTGAGGTTCCAAAACAAAGTTCTGAAGTTACTGTTATTGATCTAAAGTTTGAGATTGGCAGTCTGAAATTTTGGAGAAGAGACACTCGTTTTCTACTTAAGAGGTGATAGCAAGGTTTGAAGGGTTTTCGCCTTTTTCTCAGTAGTATCTCTGATCTATCCATGGTCTCTAAGATGTTCCCTTTTGTGGTCTGAAGACAGACTAGTGCTGGCAGGATAGTTAACTAGTTATCAAATGTGGTAAGGCCTTGTCCTCCTTATAATGTTATGAGTTCAGGAAAAGCCACCAATCAAAGCACTGTGCATAATGTTTTTATTTCTTTCTTAAATTCCTCTCATCCATGCACTTCCCATGCCACTAGTAAGGAAAGCCTGGAAGAGAGGGGAGGTGCAGCATGAAGAGCTGAATAGGGACATAAAAGCATCTTGGAGAATGCTCGCCTGGGGTCAGTTTACAGAATGACTAAAAGAGCGGAGAGCGGCAGTGAGGACACAGCGTCTGTCCTGTGGGTTCTCCATTAGAAGGCTGTTGCAAACCTGGATTATTTTAGTGACAACAGGAATGGAAAACAGGACAGCTAATTTTTTTATCCAGAAATGATTGGCCTCAATACTAGATTAGATGGAGGGACTGAAGGAGACGGAGTGAAATATGATGCTTCTGCTTTTGACTTTGGAGCAAGTAGTTCCCAATCAAGGAGAAGAAGAGTTAACTAATGAGTCATTTATTAAGTGTCCAGTCTACATTCATGTTGTGCTCAGAGCATCAGGGGACACAAAAGCAATAAAAGCCCTGTTTTCTGCCACAAGACAGCCATACTGTAGCTTGAGATAGTAAAACAATCTGTTATAAGACAGTATAGACCAGAGATCCAAGATGGCTGATCACTAGCAGCTCGGGATTGTAGCTCCCAGTGAAAGCGCAGAGAACGACAGGATGCCACACTTTCAGATCAATTTTTGTTGCTCACGCACCAGGAGATTCCCAGAGGAGGAGCCCCATGGGTCACCAGCGCGACTCTTGTGGCTGACGAGGCGCTTTTGCCACTGCCTTGGTGTGGCAGTTCTCGGTACAGGGTCAGAAAAGCACCATCAATCTTAACGCCACTGTTTTGGCCGGTGCAGTGGGTTGCTCAGATTTTAGCGCCGGGAATCAACAAGTTGGACGTCCACTCAGAAACCCAACTATAAAGACGGTAATTATAAAGACCACAGATGGATAAATCTATAACGAAGGGAAGAAACCAGCCTAAAAAGGCTGAGAGTACCCAAAATCAGAACGCCTCTCCTTCTACAGGGGATCACAGTTCCTCATCAGCAACAGAACAAGGCCTGATGGAGAAAGAGTGTGTTCCATTAACAGAAGCAGGCTTTAAAAGGTGGATGATAAGAAACTTCTGGGAATTAAAAGAACTTGTTCTAACCCAATGCAAAGAAACTAAGAACTTTGAAAAAAGGTTTGACGAAATGTTAACAATAATAC
>NW_016107379.1:4467674-4528433 GCF_001604975.1 Cebus imitator | reverse complement strand
AGAAAGGAACAACCAGTATCAGCCTTTCTAAAAAATACCAAAAAGTAAAGAACATCAACATAATTAAGAACTTGCATCAACTAATAGGCAAAACAGCCAGCTAACATTAAATGGCAATATCAAACTCACATATATTATTATTAATTCTAAATTTAAATCGACTAAATTCCCCAATCCAAAGACACAGACAGGCAAAAAAAGCCAAGACCCATTGGTATCCTACATCCAGACCCATCTCATGTGCAAGGATACACAAAGACTCAAAACAAAGGGACGGAGAAAAATTTACCAACCAAATGGAGAGCAAAAATAAATAAATAAATAGAAAGCAGGAGTTGCAATTTTTGCTGATAAAATAGACTTTAAAGCAACAAAGATCAAAAGAAGCAAAGAAGGATATTACATAATGAAAAAAGGATCAATGTAACAAGAAGAGCTAAAGATCCTAAATATATACGCACCCAATACAGGAATACCCAGATACATAAGACTTATAAAGAGATTTAGACTCCCACACAATTATAGTGGGAGACTTCAACATCAACATTAGATCGATGAGACAGAAAGTTAACATCGATATCCAGGACTTGAACTCAGATCCCGAACAAGTTGACTTAATTAACATTTATAGAACTCTCCACTTTAAATACACAAAATATACACTCTTAGTACCACATCACACCTATTTACAGGTTTAAATGAAATATTGGTTGGCTGCTTGTTAGTTATTTTCTTCCCTCATTTTTTTTTTTTTTTAAAGACAGTATAGACTAAAACGGCAATAATAATAGCAGTTTCTATTTACTGAAGTTAGTTTTGAGATGAGTTCATTGCCAAGCACTTTCTATAGTTTTTGTCATAGTCTCCAAACAGTCCTAGGGCAGCAACATGATATAAAACTGAATTTTGTTAAAGAACAATAACTTTTACTGAGTACTTACTGAGGACTGGGAGCTGTTAAGAGCTTCGTAGAGATGCTTATCCCTCTGAGACTGGTTCTACAGTGACTCACAGACTACAGAGAAAATGAGGCTTTAAGACTAGTTATATGTCAATGTTACACAGTTAACAAGCTCTAATAAGCGTTGCAACACAAATCTGGATCTGCCTAATTCTAAAGCCAAAGCTAGTAATAGACAATGTAATGCTAAATTGTCTGGATCAAAAAAGAAATATTCCTATACTCCTAAAATACAGCCATTGAAGATTTTTTAAAAACATAATCAAAAGCTCTGGCAGAACCAGTATTCACATGAAATTGCCTTTTACTTATGGCCAAGCTTTATTCATGAGAGCTTCCTATCTTCCATTTCCTGTGTTGGTTCTGTTGACTCACTTTCTTATTTCCAAGTGGGCACAATGGATTGCGAGGAAGCCTTGCATGTGCTCATGCTGTCTATGAAAATGTTGTAAAGATTCCCCATTCACTACAAAGTGTAAACTATGCTGTTGAAAGTAAAGTACTGTCAAGATAAATCAGGGGAAAAAACCTCAGAACTCATGCTATGTTGGAGAGTATCTTTAAAAGCGTATGCTTAAGAGGTATTCTGTTGGAATGCTTTAAAGAAACACCACTTGTTTAAAGGGCTTCAGCCACCCTCTGCAATCTTAACCATCAAAATGCTCACAGCTGGCTAGAAGAGGGTAACAAAGCAGTGCAATGTGGTCTCATTTCAAATCCATAGGCTCTGTGGGTTTCTGAGTTTCCCTTTTGTCTATAACATAGAGTAAACTTTCAAGAGAGTTAATATAAATCCTTACATTCTCATTCACCATCTACATGAACGATTGTGGATAAATAGTCCCATATGCAAAAGGCTCTTGTGGGAGTTCAGTTCGGAGCCTTCCAACAGCTCCATTCAGTTTTGGGGTTTCCAATCCATGCTTAAATTGTTTAATTCCAAACGCAAATCTTTTAATGTCACCCTCCTGTCTCCTTCCCCTTCCAAGCAAACTGTGCTACAAAAGCAAAGGCCTCCCCTGGCCCTGTTTACTTAGAGTGCAAAACCTATTCAAGCCAGTGATGTCAGATTAAAGGAAGAAAGGGGAGAGAAATCAAAGCCTTAAACTGCACATAAAAGGCAATCGCTGGCAACCAATCTGTTCAACTTCCAACTATTTGCACTTTATGAATAAAGGTCAATCTGTTATTGGCACCCAGATGTTAATGTTCTTATGAGGGTTTAAGCTGCTTTAACAGCTGAATAAGTGAGAGTGAGCTATAGGGCCACACCTAATCATTCAGGTCCAGCTGGGACGTGGGGAAGCATCTCAACAAGGCAAGAGAGGCAGATAGTATGTGTATGAAGAGCTGTCAGAGGGGAGGTGGGCACACATTTAATGAGGGGTAAAATATGAGATCACTTATATACAGGAAACTCAAGGCTAAATATCCACGTGGTTTTTTCTTTCCATACATTTTATAGGCTGCTTGCTATACATGGCAGCCAAGCCTACCTAGACCTGGATGTCCTTACATAATCAATTATCTTCTAAGATGTATTTATTTTTTCTCTTTTAAAAAGAATACCTCAAAATATTTCATAGCCCCTTCAATCACAATATCCTCTGGATCAATGGTAGACAGTCACATGGCTAATCTCTGACTTCCTGCTTGTTAGAATGCCCGTCTCCTCTCCAGTCTACATGTGTACTTAGGGACACAGTCACACTAGAGGTGTGGAGTTTCTGCGTGAATAATAGCAGACATAGGACAAAACACCAACTTGGTCATGCTAATGGTAGTCATAAAAGCAACTTTTTTCCTAACACATTTTCGGATGATGGCTAGCATAAGGACATTTGAACTGTATAAACTTAATTTCTGCATTAGGCAGAAAATAATTTGATACAAGTCAAATGCCAATTTATTGTGCAGTCTACATTATTCCATTCCAATGGGGTCAACATTTAGTAGAGGGCACATTTGATTTTGTTTCCTCTATGTGTGAGGCAAACACATCTCAGAAGTTTCTGGGTCTGTTCCTAACTAAATGTCACATAGCCTCCACTGGTCTCCATTTCCTTAGTAAAATGACCTAGTTACCTTTAAAATCTCATCCAACTCTGCTGTCCTCTCTCAGCTGGTTTCTTCAGCTATGTAGTAGAGATACATTACTGTGAAGTTTATGGAGTTTCTTTAAAAAGACTTTTACCCTCAACAAACTAATGCAGGAACAGAAAAATCAAACACTGCATGTTCTCATTTATAAGTGGGAGCTGAACAATGAGAACACATGGACACAGGGAGGGGAACAACACACACTGGGGCTTGTCAGGGAAGGGGGACTGGGGGAGGGAGAGCATCAGGATAAATAGCTAATGCATGCGGGGCTTAGTACTTCAGCGACGGGGTGATAGGTGCAGCAAACCACCATGGTGCATGTTTACCTCTGTAGCAAATCTGCATGTCTTGCACATGTATCCTGGAACTTAAAAGAAAACAAAATAAAAACCCTAAAATGTCATACTTATGGAAGACATGATTATTACAAATAGGACTTTTATGAAAAATGGAGGGCATCCTCACGGCTGGACATAGGAAGGGACTGAGGGTTTTTGCTTATCTCCACTTGCTGTAGTGTGAGCAGAAGCAAGCTGTTCACGTCTTCCTTAATTTTCCCCATCAAACCTTTGCTGACACAATTCCTTCCACTTGGCTCATCCTTCTCTAGTTCTAACCATCTGTCAATATGCAACTCAGATATACCCAGTTGAAATGACTATCTTTCCATCTCTCTTCTGCGCTTACCGTTTATTCTGTGGCTTCACACATTACTTGATGCATTATCATTGATTCTGTACATTTCTGTCTCCTCCAGAAGACAACAAATCCTTTGAAGTCTGAAACTGTGCCTTTATATCCCCTCCAGTGCCTAGGAAATTTCAGAATGTGTGGAAGGCAACCAATATCTCTTTGCTGAACAGAATTCAAATAATGCTTTTTCTTCCTAACGTCCAAATAAGCTAATTTATTTTTAAAAGAGGTAATACATTCAAATGTTGTAAATGTCAAAAGTTACAAATTAACACATAAAAAGTAATTCTTTTTCCCACCCCTTTTCTCTGTCACTCATGTTTCCTCCAGGAAACAACTACTATTACTGGTTTCTTATGTTACTCTTATTTATTTGTTTTCGAAACAGCCTTCCAGGATGTAGTAAGCAAAACTGAGACCATATCTAAAAGTGTTTTAAATGCCAAAGGAGGGAGAGTCTTACAAACTGGAAAGAATCATTCTTTATTCTTCCCATCATTCTGTAGCAGACAATACTTTTCCAGGGCAAACAATGGCTGCATCCATTCAGGAACTGCAGGTTCCAGTGGAGTGAAAAGATGTTATTAGCAAGCTGTGTCTTGTTGGGCAAGACCTTTAACCTTGTTGTACCTATTAGGTTGATGACTACCAAATCTCCCATCCCTACAGTTCTCTGATTCTTATCTGCAAAAGAGTAATTTCACAAAATCAGAGAATCAGCGTTTGAGAAAATGAATTCGATATTAGCATTTTCAATCAGGAACTTAACCTTTGAGCTGGTGAAGTGGCTTTGCCAAATCAATCTATTTAGGAAATTAAAAATAAAATTAGGCACATTTATTGCAAATTAAAGTGAAATGGAATTGAACATTTCTAACTGGTGCCAGAAAAGAGATATCCCGTTGAGATCATTGTGCCAACAAGGGAATGGGGCCAATCTTGAGTGCTACGCATGTCTTCTGGAGCGAGGAGCCTTATTTCTGTTTCTCAATGGGCTTTGGGATAGGGGTAAGGCAGGGAGGGCTGTAAGATGTGTAGAACTGTGCTCAATCTCTTATGTATATGTGTTGAGTCAGTCACGGTCCTGGCAGGAAACAGGTCTCACACTCAAACTGGGTAATCTGAAGAGAGTTTACTAATGGGCTATTTACACATGGCTGGACAGTGTTTTCAAAAATAAAAAGAGGATAGTCTAGTATCTTGAAGTTAGTAGATGGGAAACCATTATCACCCAACCCACTCTTTGGCTTGAAGGGGCAAGGAGGAGAAGAGGCCATAGGAGGCTCTGGAGAAAGCAGCTACACAGGGAGGAGGACTGAAGAGAGAGAACTGAAGACTGCAACATCCAGTATCCACCCATCCGCCTTTGCCTGAACAACCCTAGCTCCTCCTTTAGAATTCTCTGCTGGGAAAGCTTACCCAGAGCTCACCAGTCTGGGCTGAGTGCAGAGTTATTTGTCAATGTAAGAAATATGTGAATCTTCCTATCCTAGTACAAATCACACTGTTTTGTATAATTATTGCCTCTTTACTTTTCCATCTCTCTCACATGTCTGTGTGCTTCTTGGGGACTCAGAATTTGTCTTATTGGGCTTTTTTTCATAGTATCCAATCAAATGCTTGTGGAGAGATGGGAAGGAAGGAAAGGACTAAGTTCTGTCTCATCTCATAGTGCTGTCGTGTCATTACTGCTGGGGGACCTGGTCTACAGCTACAGGCAGTTCCCTGAGTGCCTAGAGAGTTTTGCTCTGTATCTCCTGCCTAGAATTAACCCTGAGGAGATCGCCAGCTAAATGTGAAAGAAAGTATGCTCAGAATTTTCATCATAGCATTGTTTAGGGAAAAAAAGTTAAAAGCACTAAACATGATGAGGAAGATACATGGAAAGATAGTTGTGACATTGCTTTGTGAAAAAGCAAGTTACCTACTAATAAGAACACTATGATCATATTTTTGTAAGTAATTGCACAGTTGTGTGAATTTTGACAAATTATTAATAATTAACCTCGTCAAGCCTCACTTTCCTCATTTGTAAGCTATACCTGCCTCAGAGGGTTGTTCTGAGGAGTAAATGCAGACAGTATTCAAGATATCCAAGTATAACTCAAACTAATATTAATAATATTAATATTATCTACATGCACAGAAAGACATATGAAGGAATGTTTGCAAAATATCTCTAGTAATTATTGTTATGCACTTTACTTTCTTGAAGGAATGTTTGCAAAATATTGCCGGTAATTATTATTATGCACTTTACTTTCTTCTTTGTACATTCTTGTGTACTTGAAATTTTTTCATAATTATCATCTATCAATTTTGCAACAACACTAGCTATTAGAAAAAGAAGAACTTTTTTTTCAATTCCTCCACCGCCCCTTATTAGCTTTTGTGCCTTTGGGGAAGTAACTGGACATCTCTGAACCTTATTTTCCTCATCTATAAAATAAGTATTCATTACTTTTCTATCTCTGAAGATTTTTGTTACATATCAGATGAGTTATTGAATTTGTACATGTTCTTAGAAACCATCAAAGTACTATACAAATATTAAGATACTATTATTAACTTAATTGGAATAATTTACTTGGATTTTTTTTTCCTACGTCTCATCAGGCTGTTTTGTGGGAGACAAGCTGCCTTTATGAAGAGGCTGTAAGAAGCCCATAAGTGATGGAATTGCTGGTAACACCAATGATCTGTTACCATCCTCATGATGAAACTGAGAACTCCTAGCCACCAAATTATTAACAGGGCAAACTATTTTCTGAGCTTACCTTTGCCCTGGTTTGTTTTCACTGCCTGAGATCATTCTTCTCCCTTCTGGACACGTGCCTCTTCCCTTTCAGGATGAGTTTTGTGTATTTCCACGCTTTGTTGCTGACTTGCAATATTAACTTAAGAGTAAGAGGTGAGCCTATTAGCACACGTTTGGTGAATTGGTAAAAGGATTTAGGGGGTGAATCACCACACTGGTTCATGAGGTTGAACGGGCTTTGGGAGCCACCGGGGATTTGGTAATATTTACCGCAGTTTCTGACGCATCATCTCCTTCCTCTTCACTCATGAAAGATGCAGACGCCTTCAGGGAGGAGGTCCCAGTCGAGCTTGACAGCATTCTGGGAACACAAGGAGGGACCTGTAGTCAAAATGTGCAAACCTGAAGGAGGCCTTTGTGCACAGAAGCTGTCCTGCCTGTAAATGTCCCCAGTCACCAGATTAGTGCCAATTTATTTTCCAGTGAAGACACCAGGGGTCTGGGGGTGGGGTGGAGTTTGCAGGAGGGAACAAAAAGGAAAAGACATACTTAGCACTAACCAAATGAGAGCCCCGCTCTGAAGTAACGGCCAAATGAGCGTCCGCTGAGTGTCTGCTGATTTGCGTGTGCCGATGCCTCCTAAGTAGGACTGCCAGCACGAGTGCTTGGGTGAATATTTGTGTGATCAGGTCATGAATATTTCTTTTTCGTGACATGATTAAAATTGTAATTAAATTTTTTGCTCTAGCTGAGAAACAACATTTATTTTTTTTAACCATGAAAAACAAGTTTATCGGAAGAAATGATGGATGAGTGTGAGTGTATTTCACTGCCTGCTCCCCCCTCCCCTGCCGCCCTACCCCCTGCCCCCTACCCTCCTCCTCAGTCTTGACAACATGTTTCAGCACACATTGGGCTCTTGATGTGTTCAGGATTTAAGGCCTCCCTGAGAACCACAAGGGGTACATTTACTCTCTCCTTTCCCACTCTTTGGAAGTTTTCAGTCCAAGCTTATAAAAGTCATTTCCATTTTCAAAAGCAGAGTTGGTAAAACACTTTGGAAACTTTCCCTGCATCCCCCATCCCCCCCGCCACTCCATCTTCTTGTTCGAGAAATGCAAATCTAAAGCCAATCCTATTTTATGTTAAAAAGTGAAAAACATTTCAATGTATTCTTGTCTTGTATGACTGGCTGAGAGCCTCTAAATCCCCACCATTTACCAAATTAAACTAATTGAAAGTGCTTCCAAAAGCCACATCTGTAGGCTGACGTTTGTCCCTGCCTTTCACTTTGGGCTCGGGAAACTGTTCTCCATTCCATTGATCCCTGAATAGTCATGCCTGTCAGGAAGCCACATCAGCCATTATCATTCTAATTTTACTGCCTTTCTTGGTCCCTAATCTAATTTGCAATGATGCTTAAGCATTTCGCAAGGCCATAGCACTTTCTTCAGAATTTCAACAAGAGCATTAAACCCCCAATTTACATTAATGAAGTGCACATTTAATTAGGGGAGAGGGTAAATGGAGGGCTCTTCAGGAGCAGTTTGTGTGATATGATAGGCACTCGAAAAGGAAAGGAGATATATCTGATAAAAGACTTGCCATCCATCAGATGGCTTGATTTCTTTCCCTCACCCCCCTAGGTTTTTCCCAGCCTCATCTTCCTTCTCATTTCCACCCTTCCATCAACTAACTCTACCTCTCTAAAATTTGCTCCAAAGCCAAGACAATAAAATTATGAAAGCAGACCTGTCAACAAGGGAGGGCCCGGCAAAGAACTCTTTAAGAGGATCCTGTGTTTTCAGTTCCCCTGCTGCCCCCCCAAAGGGGAGATTAACTTGTTCTTTCAAATAATGAGAAACGTAGGAAACCATCACCAGTCTTCCTGTTTAATGAATGCATTAAGCACACATGCTGAGCGGCACAGAGCTATACTAACTTGGCTTGCTACTGCGTACAGGGTGGGCATGGGGAGGGCCATGGATGAATTTCTGGTCATAGATCCTATGTGATGAATTCATTACCACATATTATCTGAGATGCAGTGATGTCATGCAATTAAGTCTCTGCCATAGGCTCTGCTTGGTCAAATGTTCTGACGCAAAGGAGGTGTGTGCGTGTGTGTGTGTGTGTGTGTGTGTATGTGTGTCCACATGCATATTTATCTAGACACAGAAACACATTTCCCCCCTCTAGTTTAGCCTTTTGAATATGAATTCTAGCTACTTATGTTTTTCTTTTGTTCTGGGGCTGTTTTCTTTCCTCCTTCACTAGGTGAAGTGGTTGGGGCAAGGCTTACATATAGATTTGAAGTTTGGAACCTTGATTTTCTTCCTTCAAGATTTCCTTATCCTTCATCTGTTGTTTAATGATGATGGTGTTTCTAACAGTAACAACTGTCTCAAAAATATAATGATGTAAATAGAACAAAAGCAACTCAATAATGGGATGCTGTTTCATGATTAACATTTTTGCAAAGTTGATATTTTGGAGCTAAAAATAAAAGCATTCGTTCACAAAAGGATCTTGTTTGCATGTCTCTCAAGTATAAAAGTTACACTTTATGGGAAAAAGTATGTATTCTACTAACTCACTAACACCAGCTAGAAATTAGCAGGTAGTTAAGTACATTTTCTGTCTTCCCACTACTTTATGAAGTTACTGGATAATGGTTTCCTAGTCTTTGGGATAAGCACCATTTTCAAGCACATACAATTGGAAATCAGTAGGAAATCACCTCTCTTCCAATTACACAGCCCGTGGTTATTCCCAAGGTGGCTATGTGCTCAGGATGACTCTGAGTAGCAGGAAAGAAGGCCCTAAAATTAATTCCCTACTTGTACCTTGAACCTGAGCAAAGAAAACTAAAGGTGGCACCACAGGGACAGAGGAAAACAATGGAAAATTGATGAAAAGAAAAAGAGGTAAATAATACAAGGGCATTAGATAGTAAACAGGAATTTAAATAAAAAAAATGCAATGGAATAAAAAAGTTAAGGGGTGAGGTAAGAATATCACTTTTATATCCCAAATCTCAGGGTTCTTCATGGGTAGATCTGGGTTAGCTCTGTGATGTTGGGCAAATTACTTCACCTCTTTAATATTTGGCTTTCTTGTTGGCAAAATGGAGATAATAATGGTGCTTTATAAGATCTTTCTGAAGATTAAATAAAATACGGCACATGAAGGGTTTACTGCCTGGCATCTAATTAAAAATAAATAAAAAAAGAGAATGTAGTAAGTATTCAATAAATATTATTAGAGAAGAAAGGAAACATAGATACATTAAATGAGTGAAAACCCTCAGAAGCGTTGAGAAAGTTATGAAAGAGAATACATACTTAAAGAAGGAGTGACGGTGTGAAAGAACAAGTCCCGTTCGGATAATAAACAATGTTAAGTGTGTGACCTGTCTTTTCTATGGATGTGTCCAACAGAGAAAGAGAAAACTGATAAAGACCATGTCAAAGAAGGAAAAAAAGTAGAAGGATGATACATTTAAAAATATACATTCTAGGTTATTAGAATGTACCTTTCCCAATGGCCATCATCGTGGAAATTGATTTTTGAAAAATGAAAATAGGAAGTTTTGCCTATGTCTGCGATTAGAGGTATGCCTTTGTTTTCCTCATAAAACACGATGTGTATCTCTCTGAAAATGACGGTACCTGCCTCTTTTCCTCCTCTTCTTCCTCTAGCATCAATGGTGGACATTTTAAAGACATACCTTTCTCTAATTATCTTCCCAGAGACAATCACCATTGCAAGATTTTGCAGACCTCTTTAGAGATATCTATGTATATATGTGGGACTCAGGTTTTAAATTTTGTTCTTTAATCCTTTCTTTCATGTACAAGCCTAGAGGAAAGTCATGTCAAATGTCAGAACATTCTATCCTTCCCCCTAGTTACAGAAATAATACTTGATCATTATTAAAAAATTAGGAACAATGCAAAATTCTATGAAGTCAGATTTAGGAAGTTTATGTTTACAAACTAAATGTGAAAACATTAGTCATGAGGAGTACACAGAGGGACAATTTAGTTGCTGTGGACTTGTACAGATGGTGAGTATTTAGAAGTAATTAGTGATCTGACATCTACTCACATCTTCAGCTCTCACTCCCAAATGTGAAGACCCATTGCTGTAAAAGAGAGGTAGCTGAGGATGTAACAGACAGTAGGCTAAGAATTGGCATATGTCATGTTGGTACTGGGTACAGAACTTGCTGAGGCACCATTGATTGGCCCAGTGGCTTCCTGGAGCCAAAGCAGACTCCATTTGTTGCCCAGGAAAGGCCTCACTCAGGGCCTTGATCTACAATTACAACATTCATTCCACATCTCAAAGGTGAAAGGGCTGCTGTATCCTGGTAGGGACTAATTCCTAATGAAACGGGTGATGGTTTTGTATTTGTGTATTTGCACAGCAGATGGACTGTGACTATTTCTCAGGTAAAAGAAACTTGGTGCAGGCTGAAGAGTGTACAGCCAAGGCTTGCTCTGAGGACTATGAGGCTGTTCATGGAGAGGGCTGAACTTGGCCCTCACATGGTATTTCCAGGTCTCTACCACAGAACGCCAGCAAGGATTGCCACGACCTGGACTTGGAAGCTGTCTCAGCCTATAGCACATGTACCAAAACATGTGAACACACACAAAAAGTTGACTTTTAGTTGTGATTTTTCACAATGTACTCGAAGCCTGTCAAAGTAGGTGGGATTGATTTTTAATGTAATTATACAATTTTTCCAATCCTTTTACCCAGTTTAATTAGGAAAGGGTAGACTGCAAATAGAATGTGTGCTGAGCAATTTTCTTTTGTAGGGTTTGGTTAAGAATATCTAAGTCATATTTGCCTTCTCTCTAAATATACTGCTTAATTGGTTGTGAGAAGTGGGAACTTGAGATCCTCTCTAAAGAACCTAAATTGGTTCTCTTGTTGACAAAAGCCTATATATAAAACAGATGGGAGAGGGACTGAAACGATGACAATGGTTTAAGCACACAGGAATCTTTCTAACACTGGATGCTTAGGAAGAAAACCCATAGTTGCCCATATATCTCAAAGCTCCTGAAAATTGGCCAGATCCTGGTCTTTGAGAAATAAACAGCTACCATCACAACAACGACAACTTTTCACTGTACCCTATAGCCTGAGGTAGGTAGCATTTGCCATATGCCGTAGATGGAATAACTAGGGGCACAAGAGATTCGACAGTTGTCTGAAATCTCACAACACGTTGAAAATAGAGCCCTAGTGGCAGCCAAGTTTCCTGCCCTGAAAGTGAAGAGAGAGGCCGAAAAAATGAGATTGGATTTGAAGGAGCATCTGTAATTTCCAGGGACTTATCTGAACTATGTTTCTTCTCTGACCCTTTTTGAGTTTACCTATCATAAGTAATAGCATGACCTCTTCTTCAAGTCATTCAAAAATGCATTTGTTCTCCATAATAGAGAGAGAAACTCCAGCCAAATTATATTCTAATGTATCATAGCCTTGAACCCAGGGACCATTTTGCATTGCTGACTAGGTGGCTGCTGAATACATTATTATTCCAACAAGGTTTGAGTCAGGCTTGCGAAGAGACAGAAGTTTCCAGATCGTCTCTAACATTGTTATTATTTTCTTTCTTTCTTTTTTTTTTTTTTGCTGGGTGAGATGGGCAGGGTTAAAAAAGAGGACAAGAATGAATAGTTGGGTTTAATCTACTCTTGCTGCTGGGTAGGTATTAGCAGTCCCATTAGACCTCATTTCTGCAGGAGTAGATTGAATAAGTGTGTCTTTGATAGAATTTCCATGCTTCCAGCTGAAGCAGGTATAGCTGGGTGGAGGAAGACCAAAGAAACTCAAGAAGGTAAGTATTCTTAAATAGGTGATTCTGAATTTTCAAGTTTCCTCCTGACCTGAAGGAGTTAAGTCATCAGTTATCTACCCAATGGCTTAGACATGGAGAAAAGAGGCCACAATGCCTGATATTCCACGTCCTTTTTTATACAGAGGAAAAACTGAAAATCATTCTTTCATTTTAATTTAGAAGTCTGAACTCAGATTCTTAGAAGAGGCAGACCAAGGGAAGCATAAAACGACTTACTGATGAGAAATATCTTTTGCCACTAGAGCTGGTTGGAGCTAGTCAGTAGCTGAAGCCAACACATGACGTAATAAATACAGCATTGTAGCTAACCATGCCTTGCTAAATTACGTTATCACCATAGCATCTAGACCCTTTGCCAGTGAATCTGCCTTAACTAGACTCCAGACACTACAGTGCTAATGTAGTGTACTGAATCATATCACAGTGCCTGCACAGAGGGAGCATTCCTTCCTCAATACCCTTTAGTACCATGGAGGACTAGGGTGGGGGAGAATGGAGCCCAATGTGCTATTGGACAGAGGCCCCACAGAATTCTATGCCAACTTGGCGATGCCTCTGTCTGAGATACTTGAGGCCCTCAGGCTAGTCCTGGAGCAGTTTTCAAACATGAGAAGAGAGCTTGGCAGGCACAGGGAAAATGATTTTCTTTGCCCCAAGGCCTGAATTGCTGGGCTGAGTATTTACACTGCCTGGGTTTGCCAGATTATCACTCCATTCTTCCTTTTAGGCCACTTTAGCCGTGCAGATTCTGCCTGTGTGAGGGTAAGAGGAAAAGCTGTTTCTTCACTAATGTTGTTCTTACTAATTTTTCTCTTTACATGTAAATTTGGCCCCTTGGGGCGTTGTGTATTCATGACAAGGTTGACGTCAATTTGATAGGAAAAAGTGTCAGATTTTCATCCAAGAACCTGGGAAACATTGAGAAGTCACTTTTCCTATGAAAAGAAATAGTTCATTACAGACCAATTGGGAAAGGAAGACAATTGTATCTACAGGAGGGATTATAGATTGGCTAAAATGAAGTAACTGGAAGGAATAAGAGAAATTATAAAGTGTTTCTTTTCTCTCTGTTTCTTATTTTCAAGCCTTCATGTTCATGCTGCAAAGGCAGTGTAGTGGAAAGATCACCCAACTAGGAGATTGGAGACCTTCATTTGAATCTTGATCCTGACACTAACTTGCTAAATGACTTTGACCTAGCTACTTAACTATTCTGGGTTTCCTCCTTGCTAGTGTTGGAGAGTTGAACTTGGTGCTTTCTAGAAAGTCCTAGGCCAAATATTTGGTAGTTTATCTGAGTCTTTCTGTCTTGTGGCTCCAGTCCACACCTGAGCCATTCATTTGATCACGTTACTTTTTCATCCATTCATATTACAAATAGGTGTTAGGTCCTTTCTCTTCAGTTCCTATTTTTTTAAAGTGGTCCATACCCACTGTCTTTATCCTCTAAGGCTTCTGAGCGCCTTAGTCTTTCTTAATGGCTACAGTGCTTCTTTGAAGCACCTGAACTTGCTCCCTACAAGTGTAAATGGCTCTTTTTTCATCTTTACTCAGCTGCCTCTGAGTCTGGTGCATTTGACCATGTACTCCAATAAATTTCTTTCTCTCCCTCCCTCTCTCACAATACCAACTCTTCCTTCATCTCAAGTTGCTTCGTTGAGAAGATCTAGTTGCAATCTTTCTCTGGGCTTTAGAATCATCCAGCCAGCCATGGCCTAGATTTTTCCTGTTGTATATTTCACCAAAACACCCACTATAAGCATGGTTGAGCTACATTTATTCTGAAAACAGTGCCTTGAAATGACATCTGATTCCTATAAAAAGTGCCCGATTCTCCTAATCACCAAGAACAGAATTCTTGATCTTTTAAAATTATTTCCTCTTCCTTACCATAGCATATCTAAACAAATTATCAGATTCTTCAGATTTCACCAGTTAATTGACACTCATATGCCTCCATCTTTTCCATGTATATTTCCCCATTTGTTTTCTATTATTTGGTCAGTCAGTAAAAATTAACTGATTCCTAGGTGAAAGGTACTGGCTTACAGGCTGTGAGAGAAGCAAAGATGTGGAAGATATGATATTTCTCCTTAAAAAGTAATGATCCATAAGAGGTTTCATTTATTAATTACAAATTATAATTAATTAAAAAGAAAAGTAGAAAGTAAAAGTGAAAAAAATTAGAAGGTAATTTAATTACAAAGAAAAGTAGAGAGAGATAGGTGAGAAAAGAGGAAAATACAGTATTTGGGAGTTTGCAATAGCTGCAAAATGTATCTTTGCCAATTTTAATTCCTCTAATATTCTGGCTATTTTATATTTCCAAATGGTTCTTTCTTGTTGGTCTAAATTACATTTGTCGTTCTCATTTTTTTCTTTCTCCTCTGTGTTTCAGGCAAGGCAGTTCTTGTCTGATGCCTTGCTCTCAGCATTTGTATTCTCCTGCAGCTGTTCAGGTAGTTGAGGTCTCTTACGACTTCTTCATTTTTCCTTTTTGGTAGCTTTGCAATCCTTATTGTGGAGGCATTATACTTTCTGTTTGGATAGGAGAACTGCTGTATACTCCCAGGTCAGTATCACTTTTATTTCACTCTCCATATATTCTCACCTAAGTACTATACTCAATCAACAAACAGTTTACACATCTGTTATGTGCTCTGTGGTAAGAGTTGCGTATAGAATGTTGACTGGGACTTGCTTGTTTTTACAATGTCATCATATTTTAGTAACAAAGTTAGACACATGAATAGTTTTAATTTATTATGATAACATGCTACAATAACTCTTGTTAATGTCTGTTGAGAACTAAGTATGTCCCAGGCACTGTTCTGTATTTCTTACATATATTAATTCATTTAATCTTCACTAAATATAGGAGATCAATACTGTTGTTATCCCTATTTTACAGGTAAGGAAGCTAAGACATAAATAATCATGGAAGTGCAAGATTTAAAAGCAGGCAGTCTGATTCCTGAGCCCTCACTCAACCACTACTGTAGGCAGCCTTCTCTGTGTTTCATTAGCACATAACAAGAGTTCATGCTGTTGGAATACAAAGCAGTGTTCGTAATATCAATAAAGGAGACCAGTTTCACAGTGTTTAGCTGAGTGTTGAGAAAATAAGTAGAGTTTTAGTGAAGGAAGAAAGGCAATACATACTGATTGTATGTTTGAAGGGCTGCTGTTAAGAGGGTCCAATAGGTAAAGACACTGTTGTGGAAACGAATCTGGAATGGACTAAGGATGGACCACTAACATTTAAAGAAAGTAGGAAGAGAAGCAGTCGTGGAGAGTAAGAAAGAGTAGAGATAAAGCAGAAAAAATCCTGGAGGGTTTAGTATCATGCCTATGAACTAGGCATTTCAAAAAGGAAGAAATGATCAGCAGTGATGAATGAGAAGAAAGAGCTGGAAGGAATGTAGATGGAGAAAAGCCTACAGATTTGTTACCTAGGAAGCTAGTAATGATGGCAGAGAATGCAGAATGGTAGAGGTAGAAGCAAAACTCAGAGGATTATTGAAAAAAATGAGAAAAGTAGAAAAGTGGAAGCAGGAAGTGCAGACATCTCCTATACCAATTTAGGCATATTTGTGTTTATATACATGCACATATTCATGTATATTTCTAGTATTCAATAATGCACAATGGTGAGGTTAACCTAAAAAAGGTTAGTTTAGCAAAAGATGGAAAAGCAGGTCTGAAAAGAGAATGTATTCCTTGCCATTATAGACTATGCTTAATAAGTAATACTTATTACTTATTAATACTTATTAAGTAATACTTATTACTTATTTAATAGATTGTATCTTGTGACAATATGAGATGGAAAGTGCATCCAGTAGATTTATAGTAATTCTTACTGGGGTATCTGCTTACACTGTTGCTAACAAACTATTTGGACAACTTATTTATTATATCTGGACTAGTTCCTTATCTGCCAAGAACTAAATGATTAAGTCTCATTTAACATTTTAGGATGCTCTGATCTCCTTTTAACTCACAGAAGTCACCACAATTAGACATCTAATGACCACTCTTTTTAATATTTCCTCCTTTGTGATGTGGGAAATGATTTTTAACTTCACTTTAGCCCAATAATTCAAACGTCTCACATTGTATACGAATGCATGTGTTCATTACAGTGCTATTCACAACCACAAAGACACAGAATAAACTTAGGTGCCCATCAGTGATGGACTGGATAAAGAAAATGTGGTGCATACACACCATGGCATACTATGCAGCCATAAAAAAAGAATGAAATAATGTCCTTTGCAGCAACATAGATGCAGCTGGAGGCCATTATCTGAAGTAAACTAACTCAGAAACAGAAAACCAAATACTGCGTGTTCTTACTTTTAAGTGGGAGATAAACATTGGGTACTCATGGACATAAAGATAAAAACAATAGACACTGAGGCCTACTAGAGGGTGGAGGGCAAGAGGAGAGTAAGGGTGGGAAAACTACCTATTGGGTACTATGCTCATCACTTGGGTGACAGGCTCATGTATACCCCAAACCTCAGCATCATACAATATACCCATGGAACAAACCTGCACTTGTACCCCCCAAATCTAAAATAAAAGTCAACATTATTTTTTAAAAAAGAAAACATCTCAGAGTCTTGTCTCCTAAATTTTCTTATTTCAACAGTTTGCCTTCTATTCTTTCTTTTTCAGATGCGTAGATTTAAACTTCCTCAGAGTCTCAGTCAAAAGGATGTTTATTCAGTTGGAAGAATTGAACATTGAAAGTACACCCTTTACCCTTAAGTTTTAAAAAAATTGGGTTGCAAATAAGAATATAATGTTTTATTCATCTCTAAACATACTAGCAAAGCAACTGATCTTTTAAACAGAAAATTATCAGTCACTAAGGAAGCTACCAAAAATGGAAAGATTAAACATTGTAATCAGATACCTCTAGTGATTTGTGAATATCTGGAATTCTTACTGGCCCACCAGCTATTTGACATTATGTAGAGTTAGCTTGAGTCTAGGTGACTTGTTCCATGGAAAGGCTTAGCACGAACCTGAAGTACTTCTAGTGTGAATGTCTCTATGCTAATATCTCTAAGAGCATTGAGATGTGCCTACACACATATAACATTCTACACATGGAGCCATTAATTAATAAACTGGTTGAAGCACCTAGAAAGGTTTCAAAATGCCCAATAGCATCTTACTCAAGATAATTTCTTTCCCTGATGGAAAGCATGCCAAAAAAAAAAAAAATGTAGAACAAACAAGCAGAGAAAATAGAAAGGCAGAGAATAGCAGAAACTTTGTGTCCCTCTATGCTCCTTAAAAAGTTTTTGATTATTTTTGTTTTAATTCATTCAGCAAGTATTTATGAAATGCTATCTGTATGCTGTGATAAGTTCTAAGTTTGCATTAATAGATGAAAGAGCCCCCTCTCCCTTGTCAAAAAATAAATAAATAAAAAATAAAACAAACTCCCTGCTCTCATTAGCTTTTTAAAAATTTATACGATTGTTTAATGGGAATGAGCCCAGCTGAATTTTTTCAGTAATATATTTTAAAATAAGCTTTGTTTTCAAAAACAATTTTAGATTTACAAAAAAATTGAAAAGATATTTCAGAAAGGTCTCATGTACTCTACAGTTTTCCCTATTAATATCTTTCATTAGTAGGATACATTTGTCACAATTAAAGAACCAATATTGATACATGATTATTAACTAACACCCATAGTTTATTTATATTTTCAAAATTTTTCTCTAGTGTCTTTTTTCTGTTCCAGACTACTGTCCAATCCAGAATGCCACGTTACATTGAGTAATCATATTTCTATCACCCCTTAGGCACTTGATACAAGTCATCTCACTTAGTCCTAACAGGAACCCTGCAAGGTAAGTACTAATTGCCCCATTTTAAGGTAAGTAAGTACTACTATTGCCCCATTTTATAGATGAGAAAATCAAAGGTTGGAGAAATTAGGTAACTTCCTTAAAAATTATGCTTAGTGATATTGTGAAGCTGAAATAGAAATTCAAGTTGTCTCACCTTTAATTCCTATGCATACTCTTCTACTGTACCACCTGAGTCTTCATACTTCTTTTTGTTTCAGCAAAGCAGCCACTCCATCTGAATTACTTTTTGAGTTTAGACCTTAGGGAGGTTATTGTCTTAACACTAGTCGACAAAGTTTAAAATCTTTTATTTTGTTAGTAATATATATCCATTATTGATAAAAATAAGTAAGTCATGAAAGTCCTAAGCAAACACTTTTTAACTACCGAGAGAAAAAACTTTGTAAACAAAAAATTTAATTTTATCCAATTTTTTTATTCGTTTTGATCATAATCTGCACTTTATTTTTACTTTTTCACTTAAAAAGCTCATGATATTTTTTTCTTCCCTTTGTTTTTCATTAGCCTTTGCCACCACATTGGTTTGGAACTGTATTGCTTTTTATAGGACAATTTAAAAATGCTTTTATTGATCTTTTCATTTTCTCTCCTTGGCTGTTTCCTTTCATGTTACTTTGCTGCTCAAATAAACAAAAACAAAAACAAAAAACTTGAGAAAGATAATTTGTGATCTGATCCCGTCCTGCTTTTCTGCCCCATCCCTCACTTCCCGCTGTGTGTGTACGCCGGCCATACTGGGCTATGCTGTATTGATTGGATGTGCCATGTGTCCTCTCCTTTGTCAGAACCTTTGTTTATGCTCTTTGGCCCAGGGAATGTCCTTTCCTCCATCTCCACTTGTCAAAACTCCTTAAGGTTCAGCTCAAAATCCACCTTGTCCTTTAAACCTCCCCTGGGTCTTCTAGCTCAGTCATTTCTTTCCTGGCTCTGCTCTTAGGTACTTACCCTAGAGGAGATATTACATGTTCTAGATTAAAGGTTCCTTGAGGGCTGTACTCTGTCTTCATCACCTTTGTATCTTCTGGGCATTACTTTAGTGCATTCCTCAATGTTTGCCTAATATATGAAATAAGTTGATGGATAGATGGATGGATAGGTAGGTAGACCAATCGATCAATTGATTGATTGATAAAGGGGGCATCAACAATAAATCAAAAATTTACTTAATTTTAAAATTCCACTGTTAATTATGATACTGTGACTCTTGGCTTCACTGCATTTTTAAGGTATGGGGAAATTAAGCAAACCAAAGAGAATGCTCATACCACTCAGGTAACTTTCCTACAAGTATTTCTATTTTTGTATAGAAAAAAAATCTGGCTGGTTTCGTAAGTTAGCATAAAAATGACTTGGATGTTAGGATACAATAACACCCAGAGGTAGCAGGAAAATCAAAACATTCCATAATGGCTTCAAACGGAATTTAGATTTATAACTAGAAATATTGCACTGGAAAATACTAAAGGCATATTATGTCACTTTAATTTGGCTTTTGAGAATAATGGGAAGATGGTTGAGGAATTAAATACTAGAACAAAACAAAATAGAATATAACCACAATAGGCTCATGCTGTTCCAAAGGAAAGCTTCTCCCCAGCACAGAGCTGTATCGGATCTTGATTCAGTGAAGCTTAGGGCTCCTGTGGTGTTTTCCTCCTCAAAGCCTTGTGCAAACATGAACAAAGTTAATCTAATTAACTTATTAGCTTTTTAAGCTAGTGGTACCAATTAGTCACCCCATCAGACTCTGGCTTGGGTCTCATTGCGCAGTGCATAGCTATAAAGGGGCTTTCATCAAAACCCCCAGGAGTGCAGCACATGGCATTTGCGTGTGTTTTCAAGAGAATGGCAGAAAGAACCATGTGCAAGGCAATTATGGGGAATCCTCTCTGGGAAAACTTTAATCATAGTGAGCATTCTTATCACCTTTTTCTAGAAAGGAAATCACATATTTAGCTTTCATTCTGGAAGTATGAACCCTTCCTTTCACCTGAGTCTGGAGAATGATTATAAATCTTAGACTTATGTTCCTGAATGCCCATGGGGGAGAAAGCTTCACCGGCAACAGGGAATCATAGCAGGTCTGGCAGTTTGGGTGGTATTTTTTTAAAGGGGGAGAAAAGGGGATTCAAGCAGGGTGCAATGAGAATAGTGATCCCAAAATACAGCCCTGTAGGAAGACTTCCAGAAAAACAATGGAGCAGGAATAAATAAAAAGAAAGTTATAAATTCATCTATTTGCTCTTCCCTGACCCTTGCTTTTACTCCTCTTCACTGCAACTACCCTGGGAAAGGCACAATACTTTCCCCTGTCACAATATTGAGAAAAATTGAAATGGGGAAGAAAGACCACCAGATGCTTTATTGTCTTAGACGTTTCCACATAATTAGCTGGGGATAAAGGGCCTCTGCATGGTTTCATTGCATTGAATGAACTTGGATATTGCTACACAGTAGTGTGTTTTATGATTCATGCTCTGTTATCCTGTGGCTTTTTGAAAACTGCCAGCTACTTTATCACTGCCGGCCAAGCCTAGGCCCACCACTTAAAATGCAGCAATGCAAAGTTAACTGTGCATGACAGATGTCCATGAAATTGTTTAACACACACATACACGCTCACACAGAGCACAAAGCTGGCTCAGGCCCCCTCAAGAGTCTTGCTGGCTCAATGTCCTTATTAAACATAAATAAAAAGTATAGGGCTAGGAAAGAAAGAAAAATTCATGAAACAACCAAAAAGAGGACACATTTTGGACTGTGGTTACATTGGATGCATTTAGAATTTCAAAAGCCTCTTGAAAAAGTTAGAAATAATGAAGTCAAGAGAAAAGCAAAGGACTAGTGTGTTTGGGGGTTAGGTTACGAAATTGGGTATTTGAGGTCATCTTTTTTCCCTCTGAACTGATATCACCAAAGCATTATTGTGTCTCCTCCCTTCAGTCTTCAGTCCTGTGTGCCATGGAAAGCAATTTCTGAGTGTGGTCCCTCATCTGTTTTATACCTTGACATCTTCTTTCTAATCCTCCTGTTTTTTTAGGTACTGTGTATCTTATATTTTGACTCCGTTGCACATCCCCTCTCTTCACACAGCATGCCAGCTCACTTGATCCCTTTGGTTTTTGCAGAAGGAAAATGCTTTTCCTACTTACTATCTATTTTTGTAGAACGATTTTTACATCGTATATTGCATTGTGGGTTTTGATGGAAGTGCCTGTTTCCCTTACTAGATTCCAAGCTCTTTGAGTGCTGAGTCTGTGACTTACTCATCACTATATCAGGGTCAACATAGGTGCTAACATAAAGTAGATGCTCAACCAATGTATAGTGGACATCAAGGTTGAGCGAGAGCAAATCAAGCCTGCCAGGGTAGGTGGGTAAATGCACACTTTCAGTAGTTTCCTTGAGTGAGGTTTCCTATGTCTTAGTTTTATATGTTAGTTTTTGGCAGTGACATTCTTTATTTTCTAGAAAACTCTGATGAATTACTTTTCAGAAATTGTGGGATTAAAAGGGACAAGAAGTTGGTAAAGAGCATGGTGGGTTGGGTTGGAGATAGTTCTCAACCTCAATTAGAATTATTCACAAACCTGGTAGTTTGTGAAGAGACACCCCATTTTCTTTTTTTAAAGAGAGTCTCCCTCTGTCACCCAGGCTGGAGTGCAGTGGTGCAATCTCGGCTCACTGTAACTTCCACCTCCTGCGTTCAAGCAATTCTCATGCTTTACTCTTTCTCAAATCTTGCAGTCATTTACCATATCTTGGGGTGTGTATTAGTCAGCTTGGGTTATCATAATAAAATACTACAGACAGGGTAGCTTAAGCAACATGCATTTATTTCTTACAGTTCTGGGGGCTAGAAGTTCAAGATCAATGTGTCACCAAGTTAGATTTCATTCCAAGACTTCTCCTTGCATGAGGAGGTTGCCACTACCCTGTCTGTGCATCCACATGACATTCAACAAAACCAAAATTGCTCTTCTAAAAAAAGGCAAGAGGGCCTACTCATGGTGCTGGGATAGAAACATGGAAAAATGTGAGTAGAGATATAATACACTATACAGAAGCTACATTCAGAATCTCCAGAACTTTTTGGAATAAATAAGCAAACACTTGCCATAGAAAGCTTCCATGAAATTTCCACTGTGAGGATTCTGAGTTTTCATTATCCATTTTCCCCTTAACTTATGACATGAAGGAGAAATGCAACTTTTTCCTTCAGGCTGGCTGGCGGCCAGCAGTCAGACCCAGTTCAATCAGCGGGCTCTGGGTGATGGGATGAGTAACCCCAGCTCCCCTTCTTTCTGAAGCCTGTGTTGCAGAAATGCTTTGCAATGGAGTTTAGTCTTTTGTGCTCTGGCAGGCGAATCCAGGGTTTACAAAGCACCTCTTGATAAGTTGTGATACTCCTGTGCCCGGGAATCGTATTTTGGAGAGGAGGAGACTCATGAACACCTTCTCCCAAATCCAAGAGGATAATTTTTACGTTTTTGTTGACGTGTTTCCCTATAATTGTAATTGTTGTTCTTTATAAGAATTAATGTCCCCAAAAGGAGGATTGATGAATATGATTCTTATCATGTTGTTTAAATCTGAAGTAATTTAATTTGCCTTTTAAATTATTTTGTGGTATGTTTTTAAGATTGTGCACTAAGGGATTATTACTGTTTTACACGTAATGAGAAACACTTCAGAGGAAAAAATAAAACCTCTGAACTCTTTCATTAACTTTCACGACACCCCTTCCCTCAACTTAATATATTCCTTATCATTAGTAAGGGAGAAAAACTTTTTGACTCCTTGTAAAACTGTTTATCCTTCTGGGGAAACATAAAATATCTCACAAGGGTACCAATGAAATCTTGGCGGAAAGAAAAGAAAATTGGCGAGGGCCCCAAATGTGAGTGAGTTTGTGTATTTGTTATGAGTATTTGGAAATTGTATGTGTGTGCTGGGAGGGACTGTGTATTGTGTGTGTCAATTGTGAGTGTATGTGGATTGTGTATACTTTGTGCATGTGTGGAGTGTGTGTGTGTGTGGATTGTGGGAGTGTGTTCTGTATGTGTATGTGTGCTGGGTGTGAGTGGGAACACTTGGTGTGTGTGGATTGTGTATGAGTGTGTGTGTGTGGGGGCTGCATATGGGTTTGTGTGTGTGAGCGTGTGGGGTGTGTGTGTGTGTGTGTGTGTGGACTGTGGGTGGCCTGCTCAACATTTTGGTGGATGTTTCATTCCCACCCCTTTTACTACGACCCTGGGCAGACCACTTTTATGCCCGTGACAGCTTCATGAAGCACAAAACATGGAGCAATACATGGCATGAAATTGGCAACAAAGCCGAGCAAAAGGAGGAACAATTCTCTGGCAGGATGTGTTCACAATATGGCTGATTGGATCTGGAAGCAGATGCCAGCAGCGGGTATTGTCCTGGTGACTGAAAAGACATGACCCCTGAGAAACCGAAGACAAGGAGGCTCTCCTCCCGAACCAAGGGGGAGGGGAGAAGAGGTGAAACCAATGAATAAATCAGGCAATGAAAACCGGGGAGAAAAGAAAATGCTAAAGAGGACTTTTTATGGGGAAAAGGAGGCAGTTCAGTAAGCAATCGCTCTCGCTCCCCAGCTAGCTGAACACTTTCTCAGACAATGGCTTTTTAACAGATGGGAGACCTAGTGAAAGAAGCCAACTTTTTGCGCAGTGGAGAATCCCTGTTTGTTTAGTCTGCTGCTTGGGCAGGTGTCTGGAGAAAGGCGATCTAGCAGGTTAAGTGCTTCTGTGCCAGTTTAATATGGAGCAGCCAGGATGTAAGAGGCGACTGGTTTTATTGGGGAGGAATGGGCTCATTAGAGTGGTTTCTGAAATTCTGAAGAAAGAAAGGGAATAGAAGTTGCCTCCTGAAGTGCCATCTCTCTCCCGCCCCCTCACTGCTGACTCCCTCACCTCTCTCTCACCAACCCTGGGAGCCAAAAAAATCTGTTGAAGGGCTGTCCATCAAGTAAAGGATGAACGAGGGATGGGAACATACCACAGTCTGCATTCTCAAACCACACACACAAAAAGTATTTTCAAGTACTTTTTAAACACATAGGACAATGAAATGGCCTTAACAGTGAAATGTAATCTTATTTTCATCAAATGGGCTCTCTGGAATTTTACATGTAATAGAGAGGGCTTTGCATTGTCCAACAGGTTCTAAGGCTCTTGAGACGTGGCTGCTACCCCTGGAAGTTCTTGGCTTGGCTTCTAGTACTGTCTAGCTACAGGAGCTGGCTTGAAGGCTGTGAGTAGGATACCTTGGAGCCATGGCTGGGGCGTCTGTGGATTCACTCTTCCAGCATATTAACCTTGCTTTTCTAGAAGAGTCTCAAGAAGATGAATTTGCTTTTTCAGAAACAAAAAGGACACCTGCAGAAGAAAAGTGTGTGTGTGTGGGAGCGGGTGTGTGTTTTACTTTGTGAAGCGGAAGTGTTTCTCCTTCGCCACAAGATGTATATGTAATAGCAACCAAAAGAATAGCCAGATGAGGAACCAGGGCTTGGCTTCCAGACTGAATTGTATTTTGCCACCAACAGTCACTAGAACATGTTAAAGGGCAAAATGAAGAACTTGGGTTGTGTGGGTGGTGGAGATTTTCTCCCCTCTTGTTTGTGAGAAGTGAGTTGTATAAAAGGAAAACACAGCCCCCCACTGATGTCCTTATCCCTTCCTACCAGATACTTCTCATGAAGAGGCATCTTATATACCAGCATTGCCTAGGCTAGAGTGCAGGGCAATCTTGGCGCACTGCAGCCTTCAACTTCTGGGCTCAAGTGCTCCTCCCACTTCAGCCTCCTGAGTAGCCTCCCTTTAAAGAAAATGGGTGAGGGCCCCAAATGTGTGTGAGTTTGTGTATATGTTATGAATATGTGCAAATTGTGTGTGTGTGCTGGGAGGGACAGTGTGTTGTGCATGTGAATTGTGAGTGCATGTGGATCGTGTATCCACATGCACTCACAATTGGTGTGCGGCATGTGCTACCACATCCAGCAAATTTTTAAAGTTTTCATAGTTAGGATCTTGTTCTTTTGCCCAGGCTTGTCTAAACTCCTGGATTCAGTGATCCTCCCACCTTGGCCTCCTCAAGTTCTGGGGTTACAGGTGTGGGCCACCCTGCCTGACCTTCATAAGTCATTTTCAACTGCTTTATTCCTAACCTAACAAAGGCCTTATCATGTGGACCAGTATTTGCCTCACTCTGACATATGGTTTTTCAGGGTTGGAAGCATAATTCAAGTGGCTCTGGTCACAGGGTTCCAGGAGGCAGGGCTTGACCAGTAGGTCAAGGGCCATTTATAAGTCAAAGGCTACTTTGAAAAGACTGGGAGGATAGTTATCAGACAGGAAATTGTAAAGGAAATAAGAAACTTATCATTATGTTAATAATAGAGTTTAATATTTTGTTTCTGTGCAATCTTGTGAAATACAACTTGTTTTATAAGAAATTTCAACAAAGTATTAGTTTCACTTGCAAAAAGTTATTAGTTTGACATTTAATAGCTTTTAAATATGTTGAATGTTTTTAACATAATTAAGAACCTCAATATTCTTGTTATCAAAAATGTTTATGAGTACCTCTATGTGCAAAAAAACTGGACTTGAAGAGTCACAGGACAGGGCCCTACTGTCAAGGATCTTTGAGTCTGTCTTGAGACATAATTCATTCTTTCACCTCTTCCTTTGCCGTGGTGCAGATCTGATGTCAGGAAAACAAATTGGGAGTATGCCCAAAGAACAAGAATATTGAGACATTTTGCTGCAATATTTTGCCCATCCCTAAATGCCATTTCGAAATAACAACAATGGTGATGACAACAGATTACACCTGTCATTTGTCGGGAACATACAATGTCAAAGCACTGTGCTGAATGATCATTTGTCTTTAAATGATCAGTTGCTTTCAATGAACATTCAATTCTTCCACCTACTTTCTGAGGTTTCTGCTCTTATTATTCATCATTTTATACAGGGAGTCTGAGTTTAGAGAGATTAAGAAACTTCCATTATTTTAATAAGTGGCAGAGTTCAGATTTAAACTCAATCCTGTTAGAGTTCAAAGCCATATTTGTAACCATTTTATTATGCTGCTTTGTTCTGCCTGGCCTACAAATAAGAATGTATTTGTTTGTTTAATACTTATTTATTAGATATGCGCTATGTGATTAAAAAGCAAAGCATATATAACCACAGGCAAGATTCCAATTAAGAAATGAATTTTAGGAGGGGCCTGTGGTGAAATATAATGTGACCAAATCTTTATATATCTTGTCAAGTGTATAAACCACAGATGGTTACACAGAAATATTGGTAACTTTTTATACCAGTTTCAGTTAGCCATGTCTATTAAAGAATTTCACCAAATTGTTTCAGCAGTTTGAAAATGTGTTTAACTATCTTCTTAATCAACAAAGCAGCAACACAAAAGTGTATTATTCTTTGGTTATTCTTTTAAAGACCACTTAAAAAGGTTTAGAGTAAAGGTTATTTGTAGTGGAAATGCCCAAACTAAACTAATACTGAAATCTTCTAGGTAGGCTCTGCCATGAAGCACCAAGTTAACTCTGTAACAAGAAAGTGGCTTTTCAGTCTAAATGGGAAATTTCACGTAGTGCACGCATGTCATTCCTGCTAAGCTCCTCCATCGGTGGCCTCTTTATTGTTCCTGCACCTCATCTGACATCCGGATTCAGTATAAACATGATTCAACTTGCATGCAAAAATTACTTTAAATTTTCATAAAGAAAACAAGAATGGGCTGGGTGCAATGGCTCATGCCTATAATCTGAGCACTGTGGGAGACTGAGATGAGCAGATCACCTGAGGTCGGAAGCTCGAGAGCAGCCTGGCTAACATGGTGAAACCCCATCTCTACTAAAATACAAAAAAAAAAAAAAAATAAGCCAGGTTGTAGAGCCTGTAATCCCAGCTACTACAGAGGCTGAGGCAGGAGAATTGCTTGAACCCAGGAGGTAGAGGTTGCAGTGAGCCAAGATTATGCCACTGCATTCCAGCCTGGGTGATAAGAGTGAAACTCTGTTGAAAGAAAGAGGGAGAGAGACAGAGAGAGAGAGAGAGAGAGAGTGAAAGAAAGAAAGAAAACAAAAATGGAATCTTCTACTATCTCTGTTAAATGGTTGTGTGGATTGTGGTTTTATAGTTCTTCATCACCACAAAGGTGAGGGGACAGAAAAAAGAAACTAGTGTTTTTGCCTAAATGCCAGCTGAAAGAAGAGTACTTCATGTCAAGTCTCCTCATTCACCAACTAAAATTTGGAAATACGTGATTTTAAGTTCCCATTTAATAAAAATCCAGTTTGAGAAGATCTTACCACTACAACCTTAACTCTCTTCTGTTCCACAGCAGGGATTAGCACAAATGCTTCTATTGGTGCTTTGCAAATACTTATTAAATATTTACTGAAAGACTGAATGAATGCACATCTTTTCCCCCATTTGTCTAGACTGCATGCTACTTGAAAGCTCAGACCAGCTTATTTCTCTTTCTGTTTGCAGCCATCTGCTCCCTACAAAATGCTCAATATATATTTGTTGAATGAATACATCTATTACTCTCATTTTACAGACAAGGAAACTAAGGCAGAGAAAGGTTAAATAGCCTAGATATATGACAAATGAGTGGTAGGGAGTAAGTTTTGAAATCCAGTTTCAGAGTGGGAGTTCTTGACCATTATGATAATGTGTGTCAGGTTAAGGAAGTTCACAAATTCTTTAACATTCCTCTCATCTAGAGTTGGGATCTATGCCCCTCTCCACTTGAATTTGGGTCCCCTAATCCTAACCCTAACCTTATAACTTCTTAGATTAATTGAATATAGAGGAGGTGATACTGTGACAGTTTGGGGCTCAAGATTTAAAGGTTGGTTGTTTTCACTTCTTGTCTCTTTAGGATACCTGAGCTACCGTGCAGGAAGTCAGACTGCCCTACAAATGGCATGCTTGAGAGGCCTCTCACAAGTGCTGCAAGTGAGATCCCAGCCATGCCCCAGCCTTCCAGTCACCCCCACTAAGACACCTGACGTGTGAGTGAAACCATCTTGTCTAGCCATTCAGTCTAGTCCATCTGCTAGCTGGGTACCACCAAGCATCCTCAGTAAATGCAATGTGGAACAGAACAAACTTCCAGGTGACTCCAGAATTCCCAATCTATTAAACTGTGACAAATTGAAAAATGACAATGAGGACACCACCGCCACCACCACCATCACCACCGGCAACAATAACAAGGCTGGTGTTTTAAGCCACTAAACTTTGGAGTAGTTGATTACATATAGCAATAGGTAACTGAAAAGAAATATGCAATTGAGTGAAAAAATATAGAGATACACAAACCTCAAGTGTGAAGAACACCTATGAGAGGACAAAAAGATATAAAGGGAATTGCTTTTGTTGTTGGAAGTTCCTAGAAACTGCTTAGTGATAGGTGATGCAGATTATGAATTCTTGGCACAGGCAAAAATACAGCAAGGATGGGTGAATTATTCTGCTAAAAGGTGAGCATAAGAGTAAATATAGACTCATTTTGCTAATAATTTGAATGCTTAAGTGGTAGATGACGTTTGTTACAAAGAAAACTGATCCTTAACTAGAGGTTACTACTTGCATGTGTAATGTGGATCTCAAAAGTAACAGGTTCAATACCAAATCAGGGTTTCCACTCTTTCTTTCCTTGTCTTCAGTCTGACACATCTCAGTGAATGACAATCATATTTGCTAGCTTCTTAGGCTCAAAAATTTGAAGTTTTTGACTCTGTCCACACCCAACATTCAATCCATTAACAATTGTGTCTATACTACCTTCAAATGACAGCAATTTAATGGGAAGGTAATAATAAGCTTAGAATGGAGAAACATAAAAGAATGTTATGGTCAATTATATTTTAAAAATTGATGAATGTATTAGTCTGTTCTTACATTGCTAATAAAGACACACCTGAGATGGTAATTTATAAAGGAAGGAGGTTTAGTTGACTCACAGTTCCATATGACTGGGGAGGCCTCACAGTCATGGTGGAAGGTGAATGAAGAGCAAAGTCACATATTACATGGGGGCAGGCGAGAGAGAGCTTGTGTATGGGAACTCTCATTTATAAAACCATCAGATCTCATGAGATTTATTCACTATCATGAGAACAGTGTGGGGGAAACTGCCCCCATGATTCAATTATCTCCACATGGCCCACCTTTGACACATGGGGATTATTATAATTCAAAGTGAGATTTGAGTGGGGACACAGCCAAATCATATCAATGAGTTTTTTAATTGTAAGATTAAACAAAATGAGAGCCACCGTAGTTTAGAATAATGTGCTTCATGACTTAGGCATTGTTGTTTTCCCCCCAATATTTGACGAGGATTAGTGTTACATGGAACAAACTTTGGAGAAAGCTGCTGTAGGCATCAGATATCCTATTCAGTAAGCCGATAGTTTTTATAATATCCTTGTGGAACATGAAAGAGAAATGTGGGATAAGTGAGATATTGTCAGGTGAACTTATATCTGATTAAACATTTATAAGAAGTCATAAGGAAATCAATTTTAATATAGTTTTTTGATGGCCATGCTTAATTTTTTAATCAATAGATTTAAGTGAAATATAGAAGTTTAGAAAATTTGTATTTGCTCCCCAAATTGGGTAAGCTAGCTGATAGATTTGATAGATTCAAAACCTTTTCTTTAGATCAGAATGTTGGACTGAAAGCATCAAGAAAATAATGTGTGGGCATCAGTAGAAATATCTGCATACTTAATGTTCTGGAAAAGTATGGTGATAAAATATAGTATTGAGTTAAACTTTGCCTGACAATAGTTTATGTGAAGAAGACAAGTTTACCTAGGTGCAAAAACATGTTCATGCAAAATTAATCTGTATTTATGCAGAAGTCCTGATAAAGGGGCCTGATAAATACATTTGCAAATGTCATAAACTTGCTCAAGTATGATTTTAAGTCACTTATTAATTGTGGAAGTCTCTTGGGCATATACCCAGAAATGGAATTGCTGGGTCAAATGGTATTTCTAGTTCTAGATCCTTAAGGAATCGCCACATTATCCTCCACAGTGGTTGAATTAATTTATACTCCCCCCAACAGTGTAAAAGTGTTCCTATTTCTCCACATCCTCTCCAACACCTGTTGTTTCCTGACTTTTTAATGATTGTCATTCTAACTGTTGTGAGATGGTATTTCATTGTGGTTTTGTTTTGCATTTCTCTAATGACCAGTGATGATGAGCTTTGATTGGATGCAGCAAACCACTGTGGCACATGTATACCTATGTAACAAACCTGCACGTTCTGCATATGTACCCCAGAACTTAAAGTATAAAAAAATACCTTGCATTTAACTAATAAAAAAATTGTAGCAGTCTGGTCACCTCTATTCAATTATATTTTTTGTTTCTCTAGTCAACAGTCACCCATTCCCAAGCCTTGCCAATTCCTTTTACCTCAAGTCCTTACTCCAAACCTTCTCTACCTTCCCTTTACTTATTCCTCTTCTGTCTTAAGTAGGATAGATCAACTGCTACAAAAACCCTCCCAATTTCTTATGTTTCTTATGTAGTATATTATGGGTTATTTTAAACAACCCCAAATTTTAGTCGATTTTTTACTCACACAATAATTTAATGGAAGTTTTCTTTGTTAGGTAGATCTCCTATTTCCCTCTCTAGCTTCTGTGTGCAGTATCGCTAGCAAAAATCTTGAATGCATTACTGAACACAGAGTTTATACAAGAAATAATATTTCTAGCATTCAGCAAAGTGATTGGCTTTATAATTAATTTAACAGATATTTATTGAGTGCCAACTTTATGTTAGTCATTGTTTTAGGTCCTGGTAAAACTGACAAACAAGGAAAAAATGTTCACATTTTCAGAGTTTGTATTATAGGTGAGGGAGACATAATCAAACACATTATCAGTGAATGAGACAATTTCTGATAATAATAGGGCTATGAAGAAAATACAACTGGATGATGTGATGGAGATTGTGGTGGGAGATATTTTAGATTAGTAGACTCTTTTGAAAAGATGACATTGAGCTGATTCTGTCAGGATGAAGCTGGCCACTCTAAGATCCTGTGAGAGGCTGTACCATGCAGAGGAAGCTGTGGTGCAAAGGCTGTAAGTAGCAATGACCTTGGTATGTTCGAGGACCAAGGCCCCCCCAATTGAGGGTTAAGGTCTTATAGGCCCATATAAGCTAATAGCTCCATATGTGCTAAGGAGTTTGGATTTTATTCTGAATGCAATGAGAGGCCAATTGAGGGGTTTTAGCAGGGAGCAATATTAACTAACCATTTTAAAGTTGCCTATGGCTGCTGTGTGGAGACTATATTTTGAAAAGGACTAAAGCAGAAACAGGCAGTTGCAGTAATGTAGGCAAGAGGCATTGGACTTCATTGAGGTGATGGTAACAGTGGAAACACATAGAAAAGAACAAACAAGGGGTAATCTTTGGAGTGAGAGTTGACAGAACATGTTAATACATTTGGATTTTGCATGAGTGGTGGTGCCATTTAATGAGGTGGGGAAGACTGGTAATAGAGATAGGGAAGTAAGTAGGCCTTATTCAAATATATTAAGTTTGAGTTACCAATTCAGTATCCAAACGAAACTGTCAATCAGGTAACTGCATATACAGACCTGAAGTATAATGGATGGGCTAGAACTGGAGTCTTTGGCCATTTGCAGGATGGCTACAGCAGTTTCTAGTATCCATCCAAATAAGCAGAAAAGAGTTATCCTTGCTTTGTCTCCAAGAGAGAGGAAACTTTATCATACTTATCCCCATGTTCATTGGCTATAATTGCATCACATGGCACTGTATAGGGCATCCATTGGCCAGGGGAAAAGGATCACCATGGTTGGCACGGCTTCATCAAAACCATTTCCTTGGCTGAGGTTAGGGCCAATCTTCAGCAACATGTAAGACAATATGGACAAGAACAGAGATGTGGGCAACTCAGGGTTCTTTTGGGAAGGAGTATAGAAGGGATAGACATTAGAAAGGCAAAAAACATTCTAGTTAAAGTCCAAATTGACTTTTTTGTTATTAAATAGGGTAGTATGTTACCTCAGAATGTGTCTGTGAGATTATATGACACCATGGTGTGAAAGCTTTTTGTGAACTATAAAATAGTATAGAATAGTTAAGTTAGTCTGAATCAGACTACTAACATTTTCCCATTTTTTCTTTTGTTCTGTCAATATTTGTTTTGATGCTGCTTAATTAATTTTTTAAAGCCTTAAGATAGAAATTGAAGATGATAAAAGTAGGTGCCCTTAGCATATTTTCTTTCCACCAAGAGATTCATGTCTTTCCCTTAGTACGTATTGCTAATGTTTTTTCCTTTCTTATATCCACAAGCCCCTTCACATAAAATGTGGTACCATTTTGAAACTAGATACTTATGGAAAGGAAATGTTCATTAATAAAAACCTGCTGAACTCTTCTGAGGCATTCATTTGCCCATTGATAGAGAGCAACACACAAGAAAATGACTTAACCTTAGGTCAGCTGTTGACAGAGTTGAAATGATCATTTTACAGTTATTGAGGGCCTACAGAATGGCAGGTTCTGATGAGAACATATAATAAATGTAATCCCTGACCTAGAATGTAGGAATTACCTATTGCAATTATAGGTTCAATGCATATTGTAATCTACCTGCTTTTAAATGTATAAATGTGCCTTTTCACTTACACCTTAAAGTCACAGTAAAAACAATGTAGTTATTTCAAAGAAAATTTTATTCTGTTTTGTATCTCCATTTGTTCTTAAAAATAATATTAACTTAGAAACTTTATATCTACATAGAATAAAATGACAATGAACCAAAGTTCGGCGTGGTGGTGGAGGCTGGGGATTCTTGGTTGGAGTGGAGGACATGGCTTTTGTATTTTTACTTTTTTGTACCATATTCTTTAACTCTTTACCATTCATCAGAAATTATTGCTGTGGCTTTTAATGGAAAACTCTTTGGACTGTGTTGGTGGTAAAGTGGGAATCAATGATTTTATGCCATGGTATACTGACTTCTATTGTCAAAGGCTGTCCACACTACGTGCTTGCCTTATACAAAATGGTATCTCCCTTTCAGATTTGCTTTCATCACAAGTACTTTTAGGGGCAGGCACGTGGCTATATTGTGTACCAGCACTTTGTTTTTAGCCATTTATTAATTCTACAAATATTGCATGCCTAACATATGCCACGCCCTGTATTAGTGGGGGAATAGTATTTTAAATAAAATAGATGTAATCTTACATTTTATGGAGTATGTCATTAACAAGGAAGACAGTTATTACACTAATAATCAGGTCTGAATCTAATGTTTGTGGGGCCTGGGGCCAGAGTAACAATGGAAGCCACATGTCAAAAATTTAAAGATTTTGAAGTGATCAATTAGGCTATGCTTTGGCACAGTTCATGCTCCTGTTAAGAGCTTTGATGCTCACAGCCCAGGGATTACGCCTGTGATCTGGAGGCTAAAGAAGCCCTGTCTCTTGACCTTGCCATCTTGACCCTGAGTGGCAACAGGAGCTGCTGGCACAGGGCAAGGGAGAAGGTGGGCTGGGGGTTCCGTCCTTGGGACCAAACTTACCCGAAACTGGCCTAGGGACACACAAGTGCCCAGGGAACTGGAATAGGGAGTTCCCATCCCTCGTATATCACTTTCTTACACCCTTTTGTTAGGTGGTTCTAAGTATTAATACTTCTCCACTAGAAAGGATGAGAGGGATGCTGTGCAATTTACTGGGAAATTCTGTCTGCTTTGGGTATTCTGGGGAAGACAACTTTGAATGAAAACAGCCTCTCACTATCTCATTTTTCAGAGCAGAGGCCGAGCTTGTCTTCTCCCTGACTTCTGCTCTCTTGCTCTCAGCCCACCATGCTCTGGCCAGGATGATTCAGTTTGTTCAGTGCATCCCTCCTCCATAATTCACTAAAAAATAACCTGAACTGTCATCAATCTTTCTTTTGAGACTGAAAAAAATGTATGTGCATTTTAATGTTTGTAATATGTGTGGTTCTCTAAAGCAAGATGCCCAAGACAAAACTCTTCTTGCCTGGATTTAGGTCCGGTTGCCAATAATCTTACACATGCTTGTGTAGTTACGAGCCATGATAAGTGCCATAAAGGAAGAAAGCAGAGGGCTGAGAGCTAGAAGGGAGTACGTACAGGAGCCCAGTTTAGAGGGGTAGTAATGGGCTGTGTACCTCAGGCAAGTCCTCCTGGAGGAAGAGATACTTCATCTGAGACTGGGTATAGGCCATGATCGATACCAAATCTAGGAATGTTCTTAACTTGACTAATCCATTTCATGCAATAAGGTATGCAGACTACAACTTAGGCTTTTACAAAATACAGTTTTCATGTTTAGTTACTCTTTATAGAAGTAATACCTGCTCATGGCCAGGCATGGTGGCTCACTCTTGTAATCCCAGCACTTTGGGAGGCCAAGGCAAGCGGATCACAAGGTCAGGAGTTCGAGACAGCCTGGCCAACATAGTGAAACTCCATCTCTACTAAAAATATAAAAATTAGTTGGGCATGGTGGCACATGCCTGTAGTCCCAGCTACTCGGGAGGCTGAGTCAGGAGAATCGCTTGAACCCGGGAGGCAGAAGTTGTGGTGAGTGAAGATCATGCCATTGCATTCTAGCCAGGGCAACAGAGCAAGACTCTGTCTCAGAAAAAAATTGATATCTGTTCATTAGAAAATAATTTAGTAATTTACTAAGTTAAATAAATGACTATTTTCCTTAAGTTAAAATCATGACTATTTCCTGTGAGTTCTTCTCTCAGAGTAAATTTGAAATTTACAGTATGCTTTAGTTTTCACCTAGATTTTTTTCTCATGCATACATCAATTTTTCTATGTGGATATAAAAATAATCACTTATTATTTTGCATTCTTTCATTGCTCCAGGGTGAGGCGCTTTCCTATCTCCATGGTAACTTTTGATTGACTAATTACTTATGTTCTAACTCCCAGCAGTGGGATTTGGAGAGCACTGAGCATGCATTCCTTTGTATGGGGGTAGATAAAATGTGGGTATCTAACTGAACCTAAAGCTACGATCCCTTTAGTTATTGTGTCATTCTGTGTGAACCTAATGACTTCTAGGATGTGGTGTAAAATCTAATAGGTTGGAAATGATTGCAATTCAGTTATTTTTTCCTTCCCTAAAAGGTCTTCTTTGTTTTCAAATGATGGCTGAGGTTGCTGTATTTGTCCCCCTTTTAATGACTGGGAACCCTGTCTTCTTCCTCTCTATATTTATAACCACACTTCAGGACAGTACTGTGAGTGTGCTCTATACCAATTAATGAACTATTTTTTGGATTCGTTAGCTATTCTTACCTGTGTTGGCCCAAGGACTAAATTTAGAGGGTCCTAAACGTAGATTCAATTTCTGGATCTGTCACTTACTGATAGCATAAACTTGGAAAGACCACTTCATTTTGCAGTGTCTTCCATAAAAAACAAAATATCAGAGTTTGTGAAGGAGCTTTTTAAATTGTAAAGCTTGCACCACTGATTTCCAGGACAAACTTCCATTTAACTGAGAAATCACTGCTTCTATCTGTTCTTTTAATGATCATTTCCAGAGTACCATTCCTTAAGAAGCACGTCCTGAACTAAACGAGGCAGTGGATTTAACATGTTTTAACGCTTCTAACATGAAAACACTTATATAGTAAAGTTTATACTTAATTTTGTATGTAGCTTCCTTTAGTTTATAATGTAGCTTAAAATTTATAAATAGCCACCACACAAGTATCTCCCAATTTTAAATATACTTTCTTTATGGAAATTCTGATGGCAAGATAAAGGGAACCTGCATTTTTAATCAGTAGGCAGCTTGCATTTTTTAATGGTTGATATAGAATTATGGTCTATTATCTATAGTTTGTTACAAATAATGCCTAGGAAAGGTTTTGGGTGATTCATTAGGTGGTAATTTACGTCCATGCATATTATTATTGTTAATCAATAATAATCAAAACAATCCAAATGTTGGAATAGGGAGAGATGACACCAAGTTTGATAGACCTTCTTGAGAAGGTTCCAATACCCCACAGATTGGGGGCTTCGGTTTGAGCTGTTTTGTTGACCACGTTCGTGATCTCTGAAGCTGAAGCCAAGATGAGTTATCACTCATTTAATGCGTAGGCTGTTTCTTCCCCGCCACCCCTAATTGTAAATTATACAATTTCAACCTCTACAGCCAGAATTTAATATATCTGACTTTATTGCTTTCCATTTTATGAAAATTAATTACAGTTCATATTCTGACACTGAAATTAAAGGGTAAGCACTAAATCTTATATACAACAATAGGAAATCAAAAGAGCATTCTTTATAATCAGAATAATGAAGACCAGAGATGCTTATTTTTATTCTCTTTTAAGGCACTGGGGAGTGAGATAAAACCAGATTTAAACAGGACATAGCCCCTCCATAACTCGTGCCATTGCAGCCTGGAAAAACAGAATAAAATCACAATATTTTAATTTAAAATCCAAACTCTTCTATTTCATTTAGAGGGAGATTATTTTATATTAACATCTTAGTCTACAGAACTCTGTTCCTGGGGGCTGTTATACCAGGGAATCAAGACATTTAGGAGAGGAAGTTGATTAGTATCAATCATGGACCAACTTCAGTGAATTCAATGAATGTCTCTAAAAGAAGAAAGTTTTGTTTTGTTTTAAATTTAGATAAATGGCAAAAAGCTTGAAATGTACACATGGTATAAGTGCATTTCTTTTGGTAGTCTATCTGGCCACAGGTTTGTGAAGAGCAGCAACAGTATATAATTTTCAACTTTATAAGCATTTGCAGTTTGCAAATGCAATGGACCAAGTGCTTGTGTTCCATTCTCCCTCCAGTTTATATGTTGAAATCATATCTCCCAAGGCAAGGAGATTAGCAGGTAGGGCTTTTGGGAAGTGTAATGTTTTTAATGTGTTCCCCAAATTTCATGTGTTGGATATCCCCAAATTCATACATTGGTGGCATTTGGAGGTGGGGCCTTCAGGAGGAAATCAGGCTTAGATACGGTCATCAGCATGGGCCAAGCATGATAGGACTGGTGGCTTTATAAGAAGAGGAAGAGACTGGAGAGAACTTAGATGTTCTTGCCCTGTTACCATGTGATGCCCTCTCCATGCTATGATGCAGCAAGAAGGCCCTCCCCAGATGTCAGTGCTGTGCTCTTGGACTTCCTAGTAGGCTTCAGAACCATAAGCTAAATAAACATACTTTAAAAAAAAATTATCCAGTCTGTGGTGTTTTGTATGGCAATAGAAAAATGGGCTAAGACAGGAGGTGACTGTGTCATTAAGGGGAACTCTCAAGACTGCGAACAATGCTCTTGTAAAAGAGACTCCAGAGAACTAGCTAGCCCTTTCCACCACGTGGGACACAGTGAGAAGGCATCATTATTGAACCAGAAAGCAGTCTGTAACAAAACACTAAATCTGCTGGTATCTTGATCTTGGACTTCTCAATCTCCAGAACATTGAGAAATAAATTTCTGTTGTTCATAAGCTACCCAGTGTATGATTTTGTTGTAGAAGCTTGAATAGATTAAGATAGCAGTATATTTTCACATACATCACTTCATTTAGTACTCACAATAATCTAGTAAGGAACATATTTTAAAAAATAGATCAAGCAATTGTGTTTCCCTACATAATATTAGTTCAGTCATTTCCAAATCGTTTTTAGGGAATAATAGATTCATTACAAAAGTATGACCAAACCTAATTTATAAAACACGTGAAATGAGGGGTGAAAAGATAGATGTCAAAAACCTGTTCACTTGGTTTTTCCCATCCTTAAATATATTACCAAGGCACTTCTATGGGGATTCATTAAGCACAGTTTGAAAACTGATGTCACAGAATGTAAAGCATTCAATAAATGTCCAAGCAGCATTCACTGTCCCCTTCCTATGTACAATCATAGTGTCTGACAGAGTTCTGTTATTTCTTTCCCTGGGCTTGGTCTCCTTCTGATAATAAATAGAAGGCATGTTTGAAAGGGCCTAAAATAAGGATGGCACTGACATCTGTCCTTGCTTACTTACCTAAAAACAGAATAAAAGATTAAAAATCTGACAAATCTTATTCTGCATTATCATAAAATATGCTGAACTAAGTATTTGCATATTTTAGGGCAATCCTTTTGTGTATGCATTGAAATTTACCACAACTACACCTTGGCTTCCCAATGTTAAAAGGTATGTTGAAACATCTAAGCCCATCTGAGATCTCTATTCTGTTCCATTGGTGTATGTGTCTGTTTTGGTGCCAGAACCATGTTGTTTTGGTCACTGTAGTCTTGTAGTATGGTTTGAAGTCAGGTAGCATGGTGCCTCCAGCTTTGTTCTTTCTGCTTAGGACTGCCTTTGCTATCTGGGCTCTTTTGGTTTCATATGACTTTTAAGGTAGTCTAAGTCTGTGAAGAATGTCAATGGTAGCTCAATGGGAAAAACATTGAATCTGCAAATTACTTTGGGCAGTATGATCATTTTTATTATACTGATTACTCCTATCCATGAGCATGGAATGTTTTTCTATTTGTTTGTGTCCTCCCTTATTTCCTTGAGCAGTTTTTGTAGTTCTCTTTGAAAAGGCCCTTCATATCCCTTGTTAGCTATATTCATAGGTATTTTATTTTCTTTGTAACAACTGTGAATGGAAGTACATTCATGATTTGGCTCTCTGTCTCTTGTTTGTGTATAGGAATGCTTGTGATTTTTGCACATTGATTTTTGTATCCTGAGACTTTGCTGAAGTTTCTTATCAACTTTTCCCCTGAGATGATGGGATTTTCTATATACAGGTTCATGTCTTCTGCAAACAGATAATTTGACTTCCTTTCTTCTTTGAATACCCTTTATGTCTTTCTCTTGCCTGATTGCCCAGGCCAAAACTTCTAACACTACATTGCATAGGAGTGATGAGAGAGGACATCCTTGTCCTGTGCCAGTTTTCTGGCTTTTGACCATTTAGTATGGTATTGGCTGTGGGTTTATCATAAATGGCTCTTACTATGTTGAGATGTGTTCTATCAATACCTAATTTACTGGGCGTTTTTAACATGAAGGAATGTTCAATTTTTTTAAAGGCCTTTTCTGAGTCTATTGAGATAATGATGTGGTTTTTGCTATTAGTTCTGTTTATATGATGAATTACGTTTATTGATTTGCATATGTTGAACCAGCCTTGCATCCCAGGGAGGAAGCCGACTTAATTGTGATGGATAAGCTTTTTGATGTGCTGCTGGATTCAGTTTGCCAGTATTTTATTGAGGATTTTTGCATCCATGTTCATCAGGAATATTGATCTAAAGTTTTTTTGTTGTTGTATCTCTGCCAAGTTTATCGTAATGATGCTCGTCTCATAAAATGAGTTAGGGAGAAGTTCCTCCTCCTCAATTGTTTGGAATAATTTCAGAAGGAATTGTACCAGCTCCTCTTTGTACCTCTGGTAGAATTCAACTGTAAATCCACCTGGTCCTGGGCTTTTTTTATTGGTAGGATATTTACTGCTGCCTTAATTTCAGAACTTGTTATTGGTCTATTCAAGAATTTGACTTCTTCCTGGTTTAGTTTTTGGAAGGTACGTGTGTCCAGGAATGTATCAATTTCTTCTCAGTTTTTTAGCTTATTTGCATAAAGGTGTTTATAATATTCTCTGTTGTTTGTATTTCTGTAGGATCAGTGGCTATATCCCTTTTATCATTTTTTATTGTGTCTATTTGATTCTCTCTTTTATTCTTTATTAGTCTAACTAGCAGTCTATTTTATTTATTTTATTTTTTTCAAAAAAACACCTCTTGGATTAATTGATTTTTTTTAAAGGGTTTTTTGTGTCTCTATCTCCTTCAGTTCCACTCTCATTGTTATTTATTGTCTCCTGCCAGCTTCTGGATTTGTTTGCTCTTGCTTTTCTAGTTCTTTTAGTTGTGGTGTTAGGGGTATCAATTTTAAATTTTTCTGGTTCTCTGCTGTGGGCATTTAGTGCTATAAATTTTCCTCTGAACAATGCTTTAGCTGCATCCCAGAGATTCTGGTACATTGTCTCTTTGTTCTCACTGGTTTTAAAGAACTTCTTGATTTCTGTGTTTATTTTATTATATACCCACAAGTCATTCAGGAGCAGGTTGTTCAATTTCCATATACTTGTATAATTTTGAATGAGTTTCTTAATCTTGAGTTCTAATTTGATTACACTGTTATCTGAGAAACTGCTATGGTTTCCATTCCTTTGCACTTGCCGAGGAGTGTTTTACTTCCAATTATGTGATTAAATTTTAGAGTAAGTACTACGTGGCACTGAGAAGAATGCATAGTCTGTGGGTTTGGGGTGGAGAGTTGGGTAGATATCTATCAAGTCCTCCTGATGCAGAGCTGAGTGCAAGTACTAAATATCCTTGTTAATTTTCTGTCTTAATTACCTGTCTAATATTGACAGTGGGGTGTTAAAGTCTCCCACTATTATTGTGTGGGAGTCTAAGTATCTTTGTAGGTCTCTAACAACTTGTTTTATGAATCTGGATGCTCCTGTGTTGGATGAATGTATATTTAGGATTGTTAGCTCTTATTGTTGAATTGATCCCTTTACCATTATGTAATACCCTTCTTTGTCTTTTTTGATCTTTGTTGGTTTAAAGTCCGTTTTGTCAGCAACTAGGATTGCAACCCCTGCTTTTTTCTGTTTTCTATTGCTTGGTAAGTTTTCCTTCATCCCTTTATTTTGAGGCCATGTGTGTCTTTGCATAAGAGATACGTTTCTTGAATACAGTACACCAATGAGTCTTAAATCTTTATTCAGTTTGCCAGTCTGTGTCTTTTAGTTGGGGCATTTAGCCCATTTACATTTAAGGTTAATATTTTCACATTTGATCCTGTTATCATGGGGCTAGCCGGTTATTTTGCAGGTCAGTTGATGCAGTTTTTTCATAATGTCATTGGTCTTTTACCTTGATGTGTTTTTGCAATGGCTGGTACCAATTTTTCCTTTCCATATTTAGTGCTTCCTTCAGGAGCTCTTGCAAGGCAGGCCTGGAGGTGACAAATTCCCTCAGCATTTGCTTGTCTGAAAAGGATTTTATTTCTCCTTCACTTATGAAGCTAAGCTTAGCCAGATGTGAACTTCTGGGGTGGAAATTATTTTCTTTAAGAATGTTGAATATTGGCCCCCACTCTCTTCTGGCTTGTAGGGTTTCTGCTGAGAGGTCCACTGTTAGTCTGATGGGCTTCCTTTTGTAGGTGACCTGGCCATTCTCTTTGGCTATGCTTAACATTTTTGCTTTCATTTTGACCTTGGAGAATCTGATGATTATGCGTCTTGGGGATGATCTTCTCATGGAATGTCTTACTGGAGTTTTCTGGATTTTCTGAGTTTGAATGTTGGCCTGTCTTGCTAGGTTGGGGAAGTTCTCCTGGATGATATTCTGAAGTGTTTTCCAACTTGGTTCTTTTCTCCGTGTCTCTTTCAGGTATTCCAATCAGTTGTAGCTTCAGTCTTTTTACACAGTCATCAGAAGTTTTCTTTGTTCCTTTTCATTCTTTTTCCTGCAATCTTGTCTGCCTGCTTTATTTCAGTAAGATAGACTTCAAGCTCTGATATTATTTGTTCCACTTGACTGATTCAGCTATTGATACTTGTGTTTGTATCACGAAGTTCTTGTGCTGTGTTTTTTTTTTTTTTTTCCAGCTCCGTCGGGTCATTTATGATTCTTTCTAAACTGGTTATTCTAGTTAGCAGCTCCTGGAACCTTTTACCTTGGTTTTTAGCTTCTTTGCATTGGGTTAGAACATGCTGTTTTAGCTCAGTGACTATTATTATCCATCTTCTGAAGCCTACTTTTTTCAATTCATCCACTTACTCCATTCTGTGCCCTTGCTGGAGAGGTGTTGTGATCATTTGGAGAAGAGGCATTCTGGCCTTTTGAATTTGCAGTGTTTTTTTCATTGATTCTTTCTTATCTTTATGAGTTTGCCTAGATTCAATCTTTGAGTTTTTGAGACTGCTGACCTTTGGATGGGGTTTTTGTAAGGGCCTTTTAAAAACAAATTTTACTTTAAGTTCCGACATACATGTGTGGATCTTGCAAGATTGTTACATAGGTATACACATGCCATGGTGGTTTGCTGCATTCCCCCATCATCTACATTATGTATTTCTCTCAATGTTATCCCTCCCCTATCTCCTCACCCCCTGCTATCCCTCCCCTAGCCCCCCAGCCCCCAACAGATCCCAGTGTGTGGTGTTCCCCTCCCTGTGTCCATGTGTTCTCATTGTTCAACACCCACTTATAAGTGCAAACATGCAGTGTTTGGTTTTCTGTTTTTGTGTCAGTTTGCCAGGAATGATGGTTTCCAGATTCATCCATGTCCCTGCAAAGGACATGAACTCATCTGTAAGGCCTTTTTTGTTGTTGCTGTTGTTGCTTTCTGTTTGTTTTTCTTTTAACAGTCAGGCACCTGTCCTGTAGGGCTGCTGTGGTTTCTTAGAGTTTCAGTTCAGGCCTTATTCACCTGGGTCCCTCCTGCACTTGGAGATGTCACCCAAGGAGGCTGAAGAACAGCAAAGATGGGTGCTTGCTCCTTTCTCTGGGATCTTTGGCCCAAGGGGCACTGACCTGATGCTAGCAGCAATGCTCTCGTATAAGGTGTCTGGTGACCCCTGTTGGGGAGGTCTCACCTAGTCAGGGAGCATGGGATCTTGGACCCACTTAATGAAGCATTCTGGCTGTCCCTTGGTGGGGTGTATGCTGCACTGGGGAGAAACATACTAGTCTGGTCTGCCTGGATTTCTCAGAGTTAGCAGGAGGAAAGACTAAATCTGCTGATCCATGGAGACCATAGTCACTCCTTCCTTTAGGGGCTCAGGCCCAAGGAGATCAGAGTTCTGTGGCTAAGCACTTGGCTAGAGTTGCTAAAGTTCCTGTATGGAGGCCCCACCCAGTGAGGAGGGATGGGTCAGGATTTGGTCTAAAGAGGCAATTTCGCCACAATCTGCCACAGCCAGTGTGCTGCACTGTGGGGAATACTGCCTGAGTCTACGATGTCCAGTCTCCCTGGAACCAGCAGGGGAAGAATGGCTGCCTGGAGCTGTAGTGATGGCTGCTGCCCTTCTCCTCTGGGAGTTCGGTGTCTTAGGCAGCTGGCAGCTACAGTGACAGCTGCCGTCCCTCTTGCAAAAAGTTCAGTTTTTTTAGGCAGCAGGCAGCCACAGTGATGATGGCCACCCCTGCCCCTGGAAATCTGGTAGTCTTAGGTAGACTCTAGCAAAGTGGCTTTTGAGAATCTGGACAGCTCTGTGGTTGGGACCCAAGGCTCTGGTGGCGTGTGCTCACCAGTGGGATCTCCTAATCTATGGGTTGCTTAGATCTGTGGAAAAAGCATGGTTTCCCAGGTTGGGTAACAAGCTCACTCACTGCCTCTTTTATCTGGGGGCTAGGGGCTCCCCTTGCCCCATGTGGCTCTCTGGTGGGCTGACACACCATTCCGCTTGCTCTCCTTGGATCACGCCAAACATCTAGTCATTCCTGATGATAGAACTTGGATATATCAGTTGCTGGTGGGAACTTACAACTGCAGCTGTTTCTAGTCAGTCATCTTGGCTTTGCCCCAACAAACTTTGAATGCATTCAAACTCTATTGGCGCAAGATGATTAAGCACAACTTTTCACCAGTCTTTCATTGATTACTGAGCTATGGTAAGTGACAGACAAGTCTTAGGAAGACAGGCTTACCTATGAAAACAAGAATTTAATAATGACAAACTCAGCATAAACATCAGCAGCTAAGCACTGTAAGAAAGATTCTATAGTCTGTTAAACACTAAACAAACAGTAACTTTCTGGGGAAGGAAGGATATCAAAATCTAAAGTTGCTACATCATCTAAAATGCCTAATTTTTAATAAAAAAACAATAAAATACACGCAATAACAGGAAAGTCTAACCTACACGGGGGGGGGGTGCGGGGCAGGGGGGAGAAGCAGTGTAGCAACTGTCTCTGAGAGGTCCCAGGTATTGGATTTAGTAAAGAAAGGCCTCAAAACAAGTAGTGTAAATATACTTATAGAAGTAAAGAAAATTTACATTTAAAGAATAAAGGAAAGCATGACAACAATAACCTATTAAATAAAGAATGTCAATTAAAGGATAGAAATTATAAAAAGAAGGGCCAACTGAAAATTTAAAGCTGGAAGACAGAATCAGAAAACTTGAAGATAAATCAATGAAAACTATAAAGGATAAAGGAATATAAAGGAAAGTGAACAGAGTTTCAAAGGCCCATGAAATACCACCAAATACACCAACACACGCAGAGTAAGAATGTCAGAGGGGAAGGGAGAAAAGGGGAAAAATTTGATAAAAATTTGAATAAAACTTTAATTTACACCATGAAGAAGCTCAATAAACTATGAGATTAATACAAAGATGCCTACACCCAGACACAACATAGTCAAATTGTTGGAAACCACATAAAAGAAAAATATGAATGTATCTAGAGAAAAACAACCCATCGCATATACAGAAATCACAATAAAACTAACAACTGACTTCTCATATGAAATAATGCAGGTCACAAGGCAGTGGGATGACATATTCAAAGTGCTGAAAGAAAAAGAAAAAAATTATCAAACAAGATTCTTTATCTAGCAATTTGAATCTACATGAAGGGACAGCATTAGTAAAAATAATTCAGTGGGTAAATACAAAAGACATTATAAAGACATATTTTCTTTTTCCTCCTCTTTTCTGCTTTAAAACATAATTGAACAAAGCAGAAGATAATGTGAAGACATAACTGATATAAGTAATAGCACAAATGAGGGGGGAAATGGAGATATAATGGATCAAATTGTCTATATTTTATGGAAATTAAGTTAATATTAATCAAAGGTAGATTGTGATATATTGTAATCCCTAAGACAACCATTAAGAAAATAACTAAAAAATATAGTTTAAAGTAACTAAAATGGTACACTAAAAGTATCTATTTAATGCAAAAAAGGCTGTAAAAGAGGAACAGGAGAACAAAAAAAGATGTGAAATACAGAAAATAAATAGCAGAATAAAGATGGCTGGCTAGACACAGTGAGGAAGAGCTTTGCTCACTGAAAGAGACTGGATTATCAAGTAGACTGATGCACTAAACAGATCATCCCTCAGAAAGAAGACATTGAGAGTCAACAGAGGGAGGACACAGACCTCAGCCTGAACGGGGAAGAATTTGGGAAACCTGTACAAGGTTGCTGAGCAACAGGACTTGTTTCTGGCTCTGAGGAGCTCCTAGGGAAAGGGTGAGTGAAGTAGGTATGGATTGGCCCACTCTCACCACAGACCTCAGGGATCCTAGCTGCAGGAGACCTCATGACCCTCATGCATATCTCAAGGAGTTGCCCAGGGAGTTGGCAGAGACAGAACTCCTGCCTGTGTGAGGCCCAGAAGATTTGGCCCAGGAGCACAGCCAGGGCCACTCATCCCCCAAGGCTTGCCATACTTCTCTAGGTTGCTTTAGCCTTTGATAGCTGCTGGATCTGGACAGAGAAGGACTGTCTTGCTTCTCTGTGAGGTGGGTCCAGAGTTATCTGTGTACTCCCTATCTGCCAGCCTCTCCCAGGTTCCTGACTGACTGCAACCACTTGCAATGTAGCCTCAGCTTACCAGTGGCCACTGTCACAGCTCTTTTGCCAACACAACTTACCTAACCCTCAGAGTACTTCTGCAGGTGAACCCTCACCAGTATTCACCTGCCTGCAGCCTCCCCCTGCTAGCATGTACCTGCCTGTAGCCTCCCCCCGCCAGCATGTACTTGCCCAAAGTCTCCCCTTCCACCACCCCACCAGCATGCATGTGTGCACAGACCTGCCACCACCCTAGCAACATGTATGCATTCAGGGACTCCTGCTGCCCAGCTGGTGCACATGCATGTGGAGGCCCACTGCTGCCCTGCTGGAACATGTTTGCCAAAAGCCTTTATCAGAGTGTTGCTACCAATAGCCTGGGAATATCTTAGCTCCTACAGTGCAGCAGGTGCTTAACCTTGAGGGGCCAGAGGACAAAGTCACAGGCCTGGTCCCAGCCTCCATCATTAGAGCATGCAACCCATGAGTGCTGAGCTGAGTCTTGATTCCCTGGAAGCATCCAGAAATGAAGCCAGTTGACTAAACCCAATTTATACCACACTCAAACCCTCAAGGGCATCAAAGAATATGAAAGTAAAAACCCACATTCAAAAAACAGCAGCTTCAAAGATTAAAGGAACATCAGCCCACACAGATGAGAAAGACCAATAACTGTGACAACTCTAAAAGCCAGAATGTCTTCTTACCTTCAAATGATTACAATAGCTCCTCAGCAATGATTGCTAACCAGACTGAAATGGCTAAAATAACAGACATAGAATTCAAAATCTGAACAGCAAGGAAGCTAATTGAGGTATAGGAAAAGGTTGAAATTCAATCAAAGGGAGACAGTAAAATGGTCCAAAAGTTGAAAGACAGCATAACAATTTTAAGAAAAAAAAACAAAAACAAATTGAACTTCTGGAAATTAAAAATTCACTACAGGAATTTCAGAATGTAATTTGAAGCCTTAATAACAGAATAGGCCAAGCTGAGGAGAGAATTTCAGAGCTCAGAGACTGTTCATTCAAATTAATGGAGTCAGAAAAAAATTAAAAAAAATTAGTAAACAAACAAAACCTCCAAAATATGGAATTATGTCAAGTGACCAAATATGACTTATTGGCATTTCTGAAAGAGATGTAGAGAGAGCAAAGAAACTTGGAAAACATATTTGAGGATATGGTCCACAAAAACTTCCCCTACCTCATTGGAAAGTTGACATGCAAATTCAGAAAATTTGGAGAAATCCTATGAGATACTATGCAAGATGGCCATCCACAAGACACATAACCATCAGTTTCTCCAAAGTCATGGCAACCAAAAAAATCCTAAAGGCAGCTAGAAAGGAGGGGAAAGTCATATACAAAAGAAATTCCATCAGGTTAACAGTGGACCCTTCAGCAGAAACATAAGCCAGAAGAGTTTGGAGGTCTATATTCAGCAACCCTATAGAAAATAAATTCCAACCAAGATTTCAAATCCAGTCAAACTAAGCTTCACAAGTGAAGGAGAAATAAAATCCTTTGTAGTCAAGCAAATGCTAAGGGAATTTGTTACCATCAAATCTGTCTTACGAGAGGTCTTTAAGGGAGTGCCAAACGTGGAAACAAAAGATTGTTATCTGACCCAATGGTAACACACTTAAGAACATAGTCCATTTGCACTAAAGCAACTACAAGCAAGTCTACATAACAACCAGCTAACAACCCTATGACAGGATCAGATCTTCACATATTAACCTTAAATGTAAATAGGCTAAAGGCCCAACTTATGGACACAAAGTGGCAAGTTGGATAAAGAAGCAAGACTCAACTATATGCTGTCTTCAAGAGACCCATCTCACATGCAAGGACAACCATAGGCTCAAACTATAGGAATAGAGAAAGATCTGCCAAGCAAATGAAAACTAAAAAAGAACAGGAAGTGTTATTCTTTTTCCAGACAAAACCAACTTTAAGCCTACAATGATCAAAAAGGACAAAGAAGGGCATTACATAGTGATAAAGGATTCGATTTAACAAGAAGACTTAACTATTCTAAGTATATATGCACGTAACACTCGGTCACCCAGATTCAAAAAACAAGTTCTTAGAGACCTAAACAGAGACTTAGATAACAGCACAATAATAGTGGGAGACTCCAACACCCCACTGACAATGTTAGGTAATCGAAACAGAAAACTAACAAAGATATTTGGAACCTAGACTCAACACTTGATCAAATGGACCTAACAGACGTCTGAAGAATGGCCCACCCAACAACAACAGAATATAAATTCATCTCGTCTCCACATGACACTTACTATAAGGTATATCACATACTTGGGCTTTAAAGCAATTCTTGACACATTCAAATAAACCAAAATCATACCAATCTCACTCTCAGACCATAGCACAATAAAAAGATAAATACCAAGAAGATCCCTTAAAACTGTACAATTACATGAAAACTAAACAACCTGCTGCTGAATGACTGTTGAGTAAAGAATGAAATTCAGGCAGAAATTTAAAAAAAATGGAAACTAATAAAATAAAAAATACAACTTACAAGAATCTCTGGAATACAGCTAAAGCAGTGTTTAGGGAAAAGTTTATAGCACTAAATGCCTACATTAAGAAATTAGAAATATCTCAAATTAACTACTCGACATCACACCTAGAGGAACTAGAAAAACAAGAGTAAACCAACCCCAAAGCCAGCAGAATAAAAGCAATAACAAAAATCAGAGCAGAACTGAATAAAATTCAGTTGCAAAATTCAGATGCAAAAATTCATGCAAAAGATCAATGAAACCAGAAGTTGTGTTTTTTTCAAATAATAAATAAGATTCGTAGACTGCTAGCTGAATTAATAATGATAAAAAGAGAGACCATCCAAATACACTTAATCAGAAATGGCAAAGGTGGCATTACCAATGACCACATAGAAATACAAAAAAAAAAAAAAAAAAAATACAAAAAAAAAAAAAAAAAAAAAAAAAAAAAAAAATTCTCAGAGACATTATGTGCACACAAACTAGAAATCCTGGAAGAAATTAGATAAAGTTCTTGGAAACATACAACCTCCTAAGATTGAACCATGAAAAAGTAGAAATCCTGAATAAGCCAATAATGAGTTCAAAAATTGAATCAATAATGAAAATTCCACCAACCAGAAAAAGGCCTGTACCAGATGGATTCACAGCCAAATTCTACCAGACATACAAAGAAGAGCTGGTATCAATTCTGCTGAAATTATTTCAAAAAAATTGAAGAGAAAGAACTTCCCCCAGCTCATTCTGTAAAGCTAGAGTCATTCTGATAACAAACATGCAGAAACACAACAAAAAAGAAAACTTCTGACCAATATCCCTGATGAATATAGATGCAAAAATCCTCAAAATATTAGCAAACTGAATCCAGCTGCACATCAATAAATTAATTCCCTACAGTCAAGTAGGCTTTATTCCTGGGAGGCAAGGTTTAATCAACATACACAAATCAATAAATGTAATTCACCACAAAAGCAGAATTAAGACAAAACTTATATGATCATCTTAATAAACACAGTATAAGCCTTCTATAAAATCCAACATCCCTTCATGATAAAAACCTTCAACAAACTAGGCATCAAAGAAACATACCGCAAAATAAGAGCCATCTATCACAAACTCACAACTAACATCATAAGGAGTGGGCAAAAGTTGGAAGCATTCCCCCTGAGAACTGAAACCAGACAAGGATGCCCACTCTCACCACTCCCGTTTGACATAATACTGGAATTTCCAGCCAGAGCAATCAGGAAAGAGAAGGAAATAAAATGCATCAAATTGGAAAAAATGAAGCAAAATGATCTCTGTTCACTGATGACATAATCTTTATACCTCGAAAATCCCATAGTCTCTGCCCAAAGGCTTCTAGAACTCATAAACAATTTTAGTAAAGTTTCAGGATACAAAATCAATGTAAAAAATCCAAGACATTTCTATACACCAATGTCATCCAAGCTGAGAGCCAAATCAAGAGCACAGTTCTAGTCACAATAGCCACAAAAACAATAAAATACCAAGGAATACAGCTAACCAGAAAGGTGAAAGAGCCCTACTACAAAAATTAAAAAACTATGCTGAAATATGTGAGACAATAGAAACACATAGAAAAACATTCCATGCTCATGGATTGGAAGACTCAATGTTGCTAAAATGGCCATAGTACACAAATCAATTTATAGTTTTAATGCTATTTCTATCAAATAATCAAGATCATTTTTCACAGAATTAGAAAAAAATTTGTATGGAATCAAAAAAAGCCTGAATAGCTAAAGCAAGCCTAAGCAAAAAGGACAAAGTTTGAGGCATAATATTACCCAACTTCAAACTATACTACAGGGCTACAGTAACCAAAAGAACATGTTGCTGGTACAAAAACAGACACATTGACCAATGGAAATGAAGGAAGAGTCAGAAATAAGGTCACATGCCTGTATAGCCTGCAGAACCCTGAGTCAATAAAACTGCTTTTCTTTATAAATTATCCAGTCTCAGGTATTTCTTCATAGCAATGCAATAATGGCCTAATACACTGAGCCACAAAACAAATAATAGCATATTTCAAAGAATTGTAAAGATTGAAGAATTGAAATCATAAAATGTATGTTCTTTGATCACAATGGAATTTTTAGAAATCAACAGCAGAAAGAAATTTTGAAAGTCTACAGATCTATCAACATTTAAAGAAAAACATATCTATATAATCAATTGGAGAAATCACAAGGGAAATTAGAAAATAATTTGAATTAAATAAAAATGGAAACATAATATATTAAAATATACTAGATAAGCTAAATATACTAGATAAGCTAAAACAGTGTACAGGGGGATATTTATGGCTTTAAACACCTGTACTAGTAAAATAAAATAACAAATAAATAAACTGAGTTTCAACCTTAAGGAAGTAAAAAAAGAAAACCAACTAAGCTCAACACAAGTTAAAAGAAGGACATATAATATATATCAATAAAACAGAAAGCAGAAAAACAAAGAAATCAATGAAGCCAAGAGTTGGTTCTTGAAAAGATTTTTAAAATTGGCAAACTTTCAGCTAGATTTAGCAAAACAAAACAAAGCAAAATGAAACAGAAAAACAGAAAAGCTCAGGAAGTTAGGAATAAAAGAGGGGGCATTACTACTATTCTTACAGAAATAAAAAAGATTAGAAGGGAATCATATGAACAACTTTATATCAATATATTAGAAAACTCAGATGAAATGAACCAATTTCCAAATAAATGCAAATGTACAAAACTGAATAAAGAAAAAATAGAAACTTGAAAAAGGCCTATAAAAATAAAGGAATTAAATTAGATTAAAACTATTCCCACAAAGGAAACTTCAGGCCCAGTTGGATTCACAGTTTATCAAATATAGAAAGAATATATAATACCAATTCTTCATAAACTCTTCAAGAAAATAAAAGGAGAGGAAAACACTTCTCAATTCATTCTCTCATAGCAAAACCAGACAAAATATTATAAAAAAAGGAAACTATAGATCATTACCTTTCATGAATGTGGGCACAAAAATTCTCAACAAAATAGCAAAATGAATAGAGATACAGATATAAAGAGCTATGTACAACAAATATAATTTATTCCAAGAATGCAATGCTGTTTTCCCATCTAAAAATCAACTTGTGGCTGAACACAGTGGCTCACGCCTATAATCCCAGCACTCTGGGAGGCCAAGGCAGGTGAATCATTTGAGGTTAGGTGTTCAAGACAAGCCTAGTCAACATGACAAAACCCTGTCTCTATTAAAAATACCAAAATTAGCTGAGAGTGGTGGCACACCCCTGTAATCCCAGCTACTTGAGTGACTGAGGCATGAGAATTGCTTGAACCCAGGAGACAAAGGTTTCAGTGAACCAAGATCATGCCATTGCACTCCAGCCTTGGCAACAGAGCAAGACTCTTGACTCAAAAATAAATAAGTGAATAAAAAAACCAACTTGTATAATATACCATATTAATAGAATAATGAACAAAAGAGACATAATTATCTAAATAGGTACACAAAAAGAATTTGACAAAATAAGCACCCATTTGTGATAAAAACTTGCAAGAAACTAGGAGTAGAAGAGAACTGCCTCAATCTGATAAAGAGCATTCATGAAAAGCCTACAGCTAACATTGTACTTAAGGATGAAAGGCTGAATGCTCTCCTCCTAAGATCAGAAACAAGATCAACATGTCAGCTCTCACCACATCTGCTCAAAATTGTACAGTTAAATCAAACAGGAAAAAAACTACAAAGGCACCTCAATTGGAAAGATAGAAGTAAAACTGTCTTTATTCAGAAATGAATGATCCTATATGTTGAAAATCCTGTGAAATCCTCAAAGAATCTAGCAATCAGGTGGAGGTGATCAGTTAGGACGATGTGACAAACAGGTAACAAGTGGTGACAGAGCAAGCAAGAGGCAAAAAGAGGCACTGGCTTCTAGTGCTCCATTTTTCTCCAAGGCACCTGATAAGAAAGCCTTTGAATTGAGGTGACTTGGCTAGAAATTCAGATATTCATTTTAGCATGGCTGGCCCACATTAGGGGAATTGAGTCCTTGACTGTGAGATTTAGAAAACTGCAATGTACTGGCTGTGCAACAAGTCTGGAAGGGGAAGGGAAGCTTCCCTTTATAATGACTGCCAGACAGTCTTGTAATTGCTTATAGTCAGGCTTGAGGGATCACACAAAGGATTTGGGCCTGAATTCAGACTCCTCAGGAACTTCTATAACTAATAAATGTGTTCAGCAAGATTGTTAGATATAATGTCAATATAGAACAATAAATTGTATTTTTAGGTAGTAGTGATGAACTCTCCAAAAATGAAATTAAGAAAACAATTCCATTAAAAATAATACTAAAAAGAACAAAATAAAGATAAATTAAATGTAAAAAGCTCAAGAAGTGTACACTGAAACTAGAAAACATTGCTTGAACAAATTTAAAAAGGTGAATAAATGATGAGTTATTCTAGGTTTATGAATAGGAAAACTCAATATTGTTAACAAAGCAATTCTTCTCTCATTGATTTAGAAACCAGTGCAGTAGCTGTCAAAATCTTATCATGTCTTTTTGCAGAAATTGACAAGTTGATTCTAAAATTTATTAGAAGTGCAAAGACTTAGAAAAGCCGAAATAATTTGGAAAAATAACTAAGTTGGAAGATTTTACACTTCCCAGTTTCAAAGCTTACTATGTAGTAACTAAGATAGTGTGGTACTGGCATGAGTATAGACCTTAAATCTATGGAACAGATTTGACAGTCCAGAAATAAACTCTTAAATTAATGGTAAATTGATTTGTGACAAAGGGGTCAGTCCAAGTAAGTGGAGGGAAGGATAATCTTTCAACAAATGATTTTGAAATAATTGGATATTTACATGCAAAGGATGAATTTAGAATCATAAGTTCAATGTATCATATCAAAATCAACTCAAACTGAATCATAGACTTAAATGTATGAAATAAAACTATACAACTTTTAATTAAGAAATAGGAGAAAATCTGCATGATCTTAGGTTGGGCAAAGAGTTCTTAGATACAGCACCAAAGTATAATTCATAAAAGATAAACACTGATACATTGGATTTCATCATTATTAAAGTCTTTTGTGCTTCCAAAAGGAACAACTAAGAAAGTGTAAAGACAACATAAACTAGGAAAAAAAAAATTGCAAAGTATTTGTTTGATAAAGGACATTCATATCTAGAGTGTACAAATTACTCTTACAACAACAATCAGAAGACAAAAAAAAGAAAAATATTAGAATAGATATTTCACAAAAAAATTATACGAATGACCAACAAGCACAGGAAAAGATGCTTAAAATCTGCAATTATTACAGAAATGCAAATTAGAACTGTAATGAACACTTGCACCCTCCCAAGCCTACACCAGGAAGAAGTTCAAACCCTGAATAGACCAATAACAAGGGCTGAAGTTGAGGCAGCAATTAAAAGCCTACCAACCAAAAAAAGCCCAGGTCCAGATGGGTTCACAGCAGAATTATACCAGACATACAAAGAGAAGCTGGTACCATTCCTTCTGAAACTATTCCAAACAATACAAAAAGAGGGAATCCTTCCCAAATCATTTTATGAGACCAACATATCCTGATACCAAAACCTGGCAAAGACTGGAGAAGAAAAGAAAACTTCAGGCCAATATCCATGATGAACATAGATGCAAAAATCTTCAATAAAATACTGGCAAACATTGCAATAACACCTCAAAAATCTTCTTCATCATGATGAAGTAGGCTTCATCCTAGGGATGCAAGGCTGGTTCAACATACACAAGTCTACAAACATAATTCACCACTTAAACAGAACCAAAGACAAAAACCATATGATTATCTCAAAAGGTGGAGAGAAGGCCTTCCACAACATTCAACAGCACTTTATCCTAAAAACTCTCAATAAACTAGATATTGATGGAATGTATCTCAAAATAATAAAAGCTATTTATGACAAACCAACAGCCAATATCATACTGAATGGGCAAAAACTGGAAGCATTCCCTTTGAAATCTGGCACTAGACAAGGATGCCCTCTCTCACCACTCCTATTTAATATGGTATTGGAAGTTCTTGCCAGAGCAATTATCAAGAAAAAAAAATAAAGCATATTCAATTATGAAAGGAGGAAGTCAAATTGTCTTTATTTGCAGATGACATGATTGTATATTTGGAAGACCCCATCGTCTCAGCCCCAAATCTCCTTAAACTGATAAGGAACTTCAGCAAAGTCTCAGGATACAAAATCAATATGCAGAAATCACAAGCATTCCTATACACTAATAACAGACTACAAGAGAACCAAATAATGATCTAACTCCCATTCATAATTGCTACCAAGAGAATAAAATGCCTAGGAATACAACTAACAAAGGATGTAAAGAACCTCTTCAGGGAGAACTACAAACCACTGCTCAAGGAAATCAGAGAGGACACAAACAGATGGAAAAACATTCCATACTCATGGTTAGGAAGAATCAATATTATGAAAATGGCCACACTGCCCAAAGTAATTTACAGATTTAATGCTATCCCCATCAAGCTACCTATAACCCTCTTCACAGAACTAGAAAAAAGCACCTTAAACTTTATATGGAACAAAAAGAGATCCTGCGTAGCCAATCCAAAGCAAAAAGAACAAAGCTGGAGGCATCACACTACCAGACTTCAAACTATACTACAAGGCTACAGTAATCAAAACAGCATGGTACTGGTACCAAAACAGAGATATAGACCAATGGAAAAGGACAGACGCCTTGGAGGCAATGCCACACATCTACAACTATCTGATCTTTGACAAACTGGATAAAAACAACCAACGGGGAAAGGATTCCCTGTTTAATAAGTGGTGTTGGGATAAATGGCTAGCTATGTGCGGAAAACAGAAACTGGATCCCTTCCTGACACCTTACACTAAAATTAACTCCAGATGGATTAAAGACTTAAAACATAAGACCTAACACCATAAAAACCCTAGAAGAAAACCCAGGCAAAACCATTCAGGACATAGGCATAGGCAAGGACTTCATGGCTAAAACACCAAAAACATTGGCAACAAAAGCCAAACTAGACAAATGGGATCTAATTAAACTCCAGAGCTTCTGTACAGCAAAAGAAACAATCATTAGATTGAACCAGCAACCAACAGAATGGGAAAAATTTTTGCAATCTACCCATCTGACAAAGGGCTCATAACCAGAATCTACAAAGAACCAAAACAGATTTACAAGAAACAAACAAACCAACCCATCCAAAAGTGGGCAAAGGACATGAGCAGATACTTTTCAAAAGAAGACATATATGAGACCAACAAACATATGAAAAAATACTCATCATCACTGGTCATTGGGAAAGTGCAAATCAAAACCACATTGAGATACCATCTCACGCCAGTTAGAATGGTGATCATTAAAAAATCTGGAGACAACAGATGCTGGAGAGGATGTGGAGAAATAGGAACACTTTTGCACTGTTAGTGGGAGTTTAAATTAGTTCAACCACTGTGGAAGACAGTGTGGAGGTTCCTCAAGGAGACAGAAATAGAAATTCCATTTGACCCAGCAATCCCATTACTGAGTATATATCCAAAGAATTATAAATCTTTTTATCGTAAAGACACATGCACATGTGTGTTCACTGCAGCACTGTTTACAATAGCAAAGACCTGGAACTAACCCAAATGCCCATCGATGATGGACTGGACAAAGAAAATGTGGCACATATACACCATAGGGTACTATGCAGTCATAAAAAAATGGTGAGTTCATGTCCTTTGTAAGGACGTAGATGAATCTGGAAACCATCATTCTCAGCAAACTGACACAAGAACAGAAAATCAAACACTGCATGTTCTCACTCATAGGTGGGTGTTGAACAATGAGAACACATGGACGCAAGGAGGGGAGCATCACACACTGAGGTCTGTTGGCGGGGGCCAAGGGAGGGACAGTGGGGAGGGGTAGGGAGGTCCAGGAAAGAAAACACGGGGAGAAATGCCAGATGTAGGTGACGGGGGTTGGAGGCAGCAAACCACATTGCCGTGTATGTACATATGCAACAATCCTGCATGATCTGCACATGTACTCCAGAACCTAAAGTACAATTAAAAAAAAAAAAAACTATAATGAGATACTACTTAACATCCACTAGAATGGCTATAATTAAAAAGTGAGATAATAACAAGTGTTGGTGAGGGTGTGGAGAAATTGGAACCTTTCTACATTGCTGGTGGCAATTTATATTGGCACAGCCACTTTGAAAAACAGTTGAATGGTTTCTTGAAAACTTAAACATAAATTTATCACACAATTCACAATTCTACTCTTAGGTAACTACCCAAGTTAAATTTTTGAAAACATATGTCCACACAAAGAATTTTACATGAATATTCATAGCAGCAGTATTTCTATTAGTCCATTTGGAAACAATCCAAATGTTCAACAACTGGTGAATGCATAAGCAAAAGTGATACATAAGTAGATATTTAGTAATGAAAAGGAACCAAATATTGGTACATGCTATGACATAAATTTCAAAAATACTATTCTCTGAGGAAGAAGTCAGACATAAAAAAGCATATGTTATATGATTCTATTTGTATGAAATACCTAGGAAAGGAAATGAGAGAAAGCAGATTATTGTTTACCTGGTGCTGGGAATGAGAATGGGTATTGACTGCATACTGGTATAAGGGATCTTTTGGATTTCTGTGATGACTATACAATTTTGTAAGTTGCCTAAGTTTACCAAAAATTGTTGAATTATGCACTTAGTTGAGTAAAGAAAAAATAGGTATTGGCTAGGTAAGATATTGATAATAGTGGTCGATAACTTTGTTAAAAGAAAGGAATTATCTGATTTGCTCTCTCATATATATACATGTATATATACATATATATGTATATATAGAGAGAGATAGATATTTTTTCCTCTTTTCTGAAAAATTGCACATCAGCAACCAAGAAACCAAATCAGAACATTTTTATTACACAAAATCCTGTCTGAAATTTGGATTTGGGATATGTTTTAATTTTTTGGTTCTCTAAGAGTTAACATTTCAAATAATATAGATAGATCTTGAAATTTTTACTTTTCAGTACCTAATTTTACTTTTGTTGTAAATTTTAAGAGTAAGTTTTATTTTAATTTCAAAAGAGAAAAAAAAAATGGGCAACATACCCAGAATTAGCAGTGAATGGGAAAAGCTGTCTATAAAGATATAAATCCTGACGTTAAGTTAAAGACACTATTGTCCTTCTCCCTCTTCCCATAAAACCCCCCCAGAAGTACTGTCACCTGTGGTGGTTGTCAGATTTCCCCTAAGTCAACTTTCATTCTCAATCCCATCTTGGCTTTTCTCTCACCAGTGATCCCTTGACTCTTGGGAATAAAAGCAACCAGGATGAATAAAAGCAACAGGGTGATTGTGTGATGGGGACCAGTGGTTCCCAGACACTGGGTTAAGAGGGCACAAAATTGATTTCACTTGAGAGCAAATTCAGATCTGAACCCAGTTTTTCAGAGGTGAAAAAGATCTATTGATTTTTGTCACAGTCAGTTTAAAACTGAAATGATCGCCATTTTAACGTGTCAGACTGAACAGATCTATTGGAAATGAGTATCATTGCCACTGGAAGCTGTTTTTCTTTTGACTGAATTCTATATTGTACATCTTAGATGGAAAATAAAGTAATAAGACAGTGAAAAGCAGCTGGGAAATTCTAGGGCAGGTGTTATTTACCTCTACAGGTAAATGATGTAGGCCAGGAACAAAGAATGGTTTGTTTGCCGAAATGCCTGCAATACCTGAGTCTTCCCTGAGCGGAGACAAGTCACCTAAGTCATGATAGGCCCAGTCTATAGGGCTGAAATAATTTTTGTAAGCACATCGGCTGATCCAGTTGTTGAGGGCTTGCAGAAAGAGCCTTCTCAGTGCACGTGGAAGAGATATCTCTGAGAGTTGTGGATTTTTGAGAGGTTCTTGGCAGAATTTGGAACTTAATATTGAACGTTAAATGAGCATGACAGTGACTGCAAATACATATTAGACTACTTCTGGAAAGTATAAGTAATATCATAGTGTTTAAAAATGAACCTAAATTTTATTCGTAGAAACTGCATTTTCATGTTAGTCCTTCCTCTTGGGAAGTGCCAGAGTAAAACAGACTTGATATCTCTTCAATCAGTTGGTTTTCAAAACTGATTATTAATCTAGCCACTTGAGAAAATTTCAAGGTATTGTTTCCTAGAGATTTAAATGTTCTTAAACCCAGTCTTTATCCAGGGAAAATATTTGTCTTTTTGGTTTTTGAAAGTGAACAAATTGAATTAATTACTTTTTGAAAGAGTTTGAGTTCTATTTTCTATGGTTTTCCAATTATAAGCCATTGTGATAACTTCTCAATACATTTTATCCAAAAATGAAACTATCCTCCCAACCACAAACTGTGACATTTTGGTGCTGTGACTCCCTTTCTAATCATGCTCTTCTTTCTCCTCCTTCTATATCATCATCATCATCATCATTATTTCTTCATCACGTCCAGTTTTTGAGTCCCTACTTTATAGAATATATTTATGTATATGTGTACGTCTCTGTGTGTGAATATATGTGTGACACATTAAAATATGTACAAAATACCACCATCCCTGTGATCAATTTATGTAAGGTGACCGTAGTAGGGAAATAAGATCTATCATGTTCCTTTTATACATCAGACTCTTGGTAAATGATTTATTTATGATATGTCACTTAATATTTACAACAAAAAAATAAGATGTATATTATTATTCCCATGTTACTGATGAAGAAATGGAAATTCAAATAGGTTAAGTAACTTGTTTGCAGTGACATAACTTCTAAGTAGATTTCCAGTTCAAGTCTTTTGGAGTAATAAAGCTCTGTTCTTTCTCAAAACTGTGCTGCTTCTAGGTATACCTGCAAGGCAGTTTAAGTACCCATTATGGTCCAGTTCTGGCATTTGAAGGACGTGTCTACCTAGCAGGGTAAAAATGCTTACAGATCATCATTGCTCCATGTTCCAGGAGCTGCATCATGGCAGTGTATACATCACTAAGATAGGGTGGAGTGCTCTCCTGGAGAATGTCTGCAACTGATTTTTTTCAACCAAAAATTATAGTTTAAGCTGTCTTGTAAGCAGATCTGTCACTGAAACTATATAAACCAAGACAGAGTTTAACAGCTAAATTTATCCAAAAGCTACAAAACAGCCCCAGAAGCAAATTATAATCCATTAAAAATGTCAGTTTATCTAAAGTACTTATCCATGACCTGAAAGGCATTTCTTGATCATTTAAATGGCATAATAGATCTTATTCCCTTATGTACCACTTGAAGTTTATGGTTAGATTCTTATTACACAAGTATGGACAAAACCTCTTGAAGTAATTTTTTTTACCTGCCCAGAATAAAGAGGAAAAAGTTCAAATCAGATTTTTTTTTTTTTTCAATTTTTTTACTTTACGTTAAGTTTATCGAAGAGCTTCTTATGACTTATAGTGGGATTACAGTTTCTACTGAACACTCATTGCTTTTGCATCAGGATGAAGTAAAAAAGTTATAAGTTGAACCACCATAAGTCAGCGACCATCTGCTGTCTTACTAGCATCAAATGCATTTTCAACTTAGGACATCTTCCACTTCTGATGGATTCAATGGGACATAGCCCCATCGTAAGTCAAGGAGCATCTGGGTTTTTTCATTTTGCTATTTTTTTTTTTTTCAGACGGAGTCTCTCTCTATCGCCCAGGCTGGGGTGCAGTGGCACGATCTCAGCTCACTGTAACCTCCAGCTCCTAGGTTTGAGCAATTCTCCTGCCTCAGTCTCCTGAATAGCTAGAACTACAGATGTGAGCCACCATGCTCAGCTGATTTTTATATTTTTAGTGGAGATGGGGTTTTGGCATGTTGGCCAGGCTGGTCTTGAACTCCTGACCTCAGGTGATCCACCCTCCTTAGCTTCTCAAAGTGCTGAGATTACAGGCCTGAGCCACCTCACGCAGCCAAAATTGGTATCTATTATTCCATTGCACATATGAGAAAAATTAGATTAGGTAATTTGTCCAAGTCTGCACAGCTGGTAAGTAGCAGAGCAGGAGATCACACCAGGTCTATGCAAAACATAGCTGCCATGTCATACTGCATGTGCTTTCTTTTTTTTTTTTTTTT
>NW_016107379.1:4443276-4465639 GCF_001604975.1 Cebus imitator | reverse complement strand
ATCTGAAAGTGTGGCATCCTCTCGTTCTCTGCTCTTTCAGTGGGAGCTGCAATCCCGAGCTGCTAGTGATCAGCCATCTTGGATCTCTCTCTGTTAAATCAAATCAGATTTAACAGAAAGTGACCAGGTGAGGAATAGCTCAAGCAAACCAAACATTAAAAGCAGGTGGATTAGAAGGCTGAAGTGTTATGACACTGATGAAAGATTCTAGGGGAAGTCACTTGGTTCTTCCTTAGATAAAGGTCAAGGTGGAGTCTATGAGGCTCTGAATTTCAAAATCTTGGTAATGCCATATGAGGTCTATGAGACTAGGCCAATGTTCCTTAGCTTGGAGATGCATTAATAGCACTTGTGAAAATTTTAACATATCCTGAATCTCACTGTAGATTACTAATCTGGGGTTTTGGAATCTGTTTGTTTAAAAAAATCCCTCCCCCCAAAAAATATGCAGAAAAAGAGAGAGAGGAAAAGAGAAGAAAAAAGGGAAAGTAAGAAAAGAAAAGGGAAATGAAGCACAAGTAATAGGTCAAATAGGATAAAATGCCAACAGTAGTTTACCTAGGTAAAGAATAGCAGTGCTGTGCTACAGCTGGCATAAATTGACTCATTATTTTCTGCATCTCTTCCCAACTCCTTGTCAGTAACTTCACATTGGCAGCTTAAAATTGGACATCCTAGGAGTAAATACACCGTAGAAGTCAGCAAATGCAACAAATAAGGGCTTCCCCTCCCCAAGAGCCTATTCAGCAGCTAACCATTGAGTATCTGGGTACTTTTTATAAAAATTACACCCTTCACCCCAACCCCCCCCCGCCTCCACAAAAATGCTAACACTTTTCTAGTGATGCAATTGCAGCCTTCTTGGCATCCTTCCACAAATTGAGATTTGGGAAGTGCTGCGCTTGACGGCAAGTTTCCTGAGGGCAGGGACCATATCTACACTACATCCCCAGCATGTAGCCTGGTGCCAGACATATGCTGGACAATAGATATTTGTTGAATAAATAAATGAAATTTTCATTTTAAAACACTTTATGTTACCCATGTGTTAGCTTAATTTGGGATGAGTGGAGGCAATGGAAAAAGATGATAATACATAATCAACATTCTGTATGAAACTGTCTTTAGCTCCTGTGGGGAGAAGGTATTTAACAAATGGAAAGTATAAGGTCCAAAATTAATCCCATCTTAACCTCAGGAAATGCATAAGGGAAGAAAATTCACATTACTGATTACACACTGGTACCTGACAGATAGAAATGAGATAATAAGTAGATATTGACTTCTGTTGAGGTGAACATCAAGATCTATTGACCTGAGAGGTAAATATTGACCGAGGTGAAGTCAAGGTCAATATTTGCCTCAAAGAATAGGAAATCTTAATGCTCACCAATATATAAAGGTTATATGTGAATTTTTACATACATTTTCCTGGCATAACATTATGAAAGTGCTGTATTTTCTCAAGCAATGCACAAAAGTCTATTTTAAAAGTTTAAGTTTCTTACAAATGGCAGCTTTAAGGAATAAGAATTTCTACTCTCTTCTCTATTGTTGATTTTTGCTGAGCCATTAGTTAAGAGAATTTGATATGGTCTGAGTATGGTACAGCAAAGGTTAACAAGAGTTTAATAGAACTCAAGCCATCCCTTAGGAGGGCACAAAGAACATCTTCCCAAGTCATCATGGCTACCAGTGACATTTTCTCTTGACTATCTTTGTCAATCAGGACAATCTTTCTCAATCATGACAATCTTTCTTTCTATAACAAAACATCTTAATCATACAGTCCTAGAATTTTAAGTCTGCAAGGGTATTCATGTAATCATTAGAGTCTAATTTATTTCCTGACTTTAAGCTGAACTCTATCAAAAGGTGATCTTTGGCCAGTAAGCCCTCATCATCATGAATCTCTAAATTAAGTTATTCTGTAGGATCCTGTGGTGGAGAAGAAGGGATTAATCTTTCAGGGAGTGGAACATTTTTATTGCTCTTCATTCCTCTGTTTTGTAGACAAGTCCCCATCACTACTCCTGGAAACTTCAAACCATCTAGAACCTAATCTCAAAAACCTGCTAGTTTCCATAGCAACAGAATATTCAGGCCAAGCTGGAAGGAAACTCCTTCTCCACAAAGCTCAATGACCCAGTTGCCTCCCAGGTTACCATTCACTAGTGCTGCCTCTGCTGGTACAAGTCTTGCTTAACTTGGAGTAAGTCAAATGGAAGCATCCTCGCCTGGCTTCCTTTGGGACATACTCCTGTTTCATAAGGTCCTGTTTCTTAGTCTAACTTTCAGACCATGAAACAAAAATTAAAGCCCCTCAAAGTAAAGCAAGTGTCAGTGGATACAACAACACACAGTTGGTGTCTAGCTGCCTTTCAGTTCTGATAGGCTACTTGAGGGTAAAGACAATGCCCTGTACCTTTTCATTTACCTTTTGGCACCCGAGAAGGGGAGTAGATCTTGAACAGGTAAGTGCTGAATGATCAAGTGTGTGCTCAATGCAAAAGACTTCCTCATTGTTTTCTTATTCTCTCCTTCTACTTCAAGGCATTTGTAGAAATGTCAGGAGGGTGGGATGAACAGCCTATATAGTCAATGCAAGGATTTAAAAATCCCCACCCATGCTCCCCTCCTTCATGAGCTAGGCTCTAATATATGCATTGCTTGATTTTCATACACGCTGATTGCATAGCGATTTATTCTACAAGTGCCAAGGAGAAGAGTCACCCCCGGACTAAATGTAAAATCTTTATTCTCACCAATGTCTAAATCATTGTTTTCTCGTGGCTGAGATCATGTGGCACACATTATTAATAGCTCTGGTCTCTCCACCACTTGACACAGCGCTCCAGCTGTCATTCTGCTCCCTGGCTCGTATGATTCTTGCACTGGTGAAGTGCCAGGCCTGGGTCTAGCCCATCAGTCACTGTCACCCACCACCCAGTGATGAATAGCCTGGCCGTCGCCGTGGTGAGGCCCAGGCTCTGATTCACACACGTCTGACTTTTACCAACTTCAGCACGCCAGCTGAGGCCTATCCCAGCTGAGGAAGGCCGCAGTGACCTGGAAATGGCACCGCCTCTGCTCCCCAACTCTCCCTTGGCCCCTCCCCCCACCCCGATTAGTTAAAAATGAAACAAATCCTAATGTGATCATGTCACTAATTATGCATTTAATTCAGTTATAAGGAGCTAATGGCTCCCTCAGTGACAGCTTTTACTGCTAAAAGGCAATTCATTCCTGAAACGGAGAAATCTAATTACACAAAATGCTTCATCCTAATCCTTTCAAAGAATAATCTTATTTGTAGACATTAACATCCCAGATGCTGCTGCTGTTTGTCCATTATGACAGTGTTTGTCCTGAATAATGTATAAATAGCTCTTTCTGGACAGTTGCATGTCACTAAATCAATACAATTTGCTGCCTTCTGTTACATTAAGTCGGCCTGGGCAGGCTGGAGAAAATTAACCTTTTGTTTTCCTCCCCTCCCCCTTTCTGAAAGGGCCTTCAGAATTAGAAATGAGAAAAGGATCAAAGGGGCCTGGGGTGGGGATGAAAGGGGACAGTAGAGAAAGAGAGAGAGAGAGGAGTGAAGGAAGACAGGTATGAACAAATCTGCAAACAGCTAGGGGAGGAAATGTCAGGTATAGAAATGCCATCAGATGAACCACGAATGATTGGTAAGAGAAAATGGCAAACTTATATGATGATTATTTTGGAATTACTCCAGATGTAGGCCTAAACCAGAGCATTTTATGTGCTGAGTTTTGGTCTCAGACTTCTTAATCCTAAATGATGCTTTCTTTGCAAATGGTGCTTTGATGCAATATGGAACGCTCACGTGGAGTGGGGAGGATGGCAACCACATCCTCAGTTGACTGTGATATTCTTGCTCAGAATCCCATTTTTGTGGAAAGCATTCAGGGTGCTGCATAATAACCACAACTTATATTTATGTAATTTATGGCTTAACAAAGGATTTGCACATAGTTAATTTCATTTGATTTACACAAGCTTGAAAGGGAGGCATTAGGGTTTCCATCCTAGAGGGGAGGAAATGGGGGCTAAATAACTTGTCCATGGTGGTCTAACTGGGTCTCATATCTATTTTTTATCTCTTGGTGTTGAGTTGAATCTTTCAATTTTTATACTACAGCTGACTCTGCATGTGCTAAACCTCCAGTTATTCAGGAAGGTCTCATAGCAAGTGTCTTTTACATTGTATTTTAAGGCATCCCTCAAATTTCTGTTCATGTATACAACACACAAACACACACACATACACACACACGGACACATTTTTTCCATACAAAACATAGGTAGGTGAATTTTATTATGAAATTATCCAAAGATTATGAAAGTATTGGGTGTGCAAGTATAAGTTAATTTCTATATACTCTGAGTTCTCTTCTGAAGATTAGATAGGAGGTTGACAGAACCTTTCTGTAAAGGACCAGATAGTAAGTACCTGAGGCTTTGTGCACCACATTGTGTCTGTCTTAACTTCTCAATTCTGCAATTGTAGGACAAAAGCAGCTGTAGACAGTAAGTAAACCAATGGTTGTAGAAGAGGTGGCAGACTGGAATTGGCCTTCAGGTTGTAGATTGCAGATCCCTGGATTAGATCATGTTATTAAAAAATTAATCTGAAACAATTCTACTTGATTTGTAAATTTTACTTTTTTTCCTTCACATTTCTACTCTTGCTTCTAGTCAGTGCTTTTTTTATTTTTAATATTGTCTTATCATTAGAATACAGATATCTGTTGCCTTCATACAAACTCAGAGAAGCCCATAGAGGTTCCTGCAAAGGAACAAAGGGGAGTGAGAGTGCATTATACTCTCCTTGACACTGCCTGATTTCTGTGTAGTTCACTCTGACTGCTTTTGGGTATGTAGGCCAGCATTCCAGCATTCAGTTTCATAGCTACACTACTGGCTGGTTTTTTTTTTTTTTTGGTACCAGGAATGGGATGAGGAAAGAGGGGTACAATGAAGCTATTGAAGTTAGGTTCTGCTGTTGGAAACATCTGCTAAAAGCTTGTTTCAATGCTATTCAGCAGAGAAAATAACTCACTATAAGGCAGAACTGTTTTAAAAGGGGGTTTAGATTGGTGAACAGATTCTTATTACAAATAAATTCTCAATTATCCAAAGCATGCTTAGAGGCCCACCTCTGGCATATACTGATAAGTGCCAGAAGTTATTTTTGATAGCACTTCAACAAGAGAAAAGAAAAAACTTGTTTAAAGTTGATGCTCAGATCAAGACTTTAAAAAAAGACTCACACATACCTACAACCATCTGATCTTTGATGAAAATAAGAAATGGGAAAAGGACTCCTTATTCAATAAATGATGCTGGGATAACTAACTAACCATACGCAGGAGAATGAAACTGGACTCCTACCTTCACCATATACAAAAATTAACTCAAGATGGATTAAAGATTTAAATGCAAGACCTCAAACTATAAGAATCCTAGGAAACACCATTCTGGAAATTTCCTAGAAAATCTTAGGAAACAGACTATAAGAAAACTTAGGAAACACCATTCTGGACATAAAGTGGGTGAGGGATATGAACAGACACTTTTCAAAAGAAAACATATAAGCAGCCAATAAACATATGAAAAAATGCTCATCATCACTTGTCATTAGAGAAATGCAAATCAAAACCACATTGAGATCCCATCTAATATCAGCTAGAATGGCGATCATTAAAAAACCTGGAGACAACAAATGCTGGAGAGTTTGTAGAGAAAAAGGAACGCTTTTATACTGTTGGTGAGCGTGTAAATTAGTTCAACCATTATAGAAGGCAGTGCGGCAATTCCTCAAGGATCCAGAGATAGAACTTTCATTTGACCCAGCAATCCTATTACTAGGTATATGCCTAAAGGATTATAAATCATTCTATTGAAAATACATATGCACACGTATGTTCATTGTGGCACTGTTTACAATAGCAAAGACCTGGAACCAACCCAAATGGCCATCAATGATAGACTGGACAAAGAAAATGTAGCACATATACACCATGGAATATTATGCAGCCATAAAAAATGATGAGTTTGTGTCCTTTGTAGAGACATGGATGAATCTAGAAACCATCATTCTCAGCAAACTGACACAGAAACAGAAAACCAAACACTGCATGTTTTCACTCATAGGTGGGTGATGAACAATGAGAACACTTGGGCACATGGAAGGGAACAACACTCACTGGGCTAGGTGAGGGGATGTAGGGGAGGGGAGGAGAGGGACAGCGGGGGATGGCAGGGAGGAAGAGGAGGGATAACACTGGGAGCAATGCCTAATGCAGGCAATGGGGTGGGGCAGGGGTGGAGACAGCAAACCACCATGGCATGTACGTACCTATGCAATAATCCTGCAGGATGCAGGATGCAGGATGTGCACATGTACCCCAGAGCCCAAAGTACAATTAAAAAAAAAAAAGAATTTATGACTAAGCCTTCAAAAGCAATTGCAACAAAAATAAAAATTGACAAGTGGGACCTACTTAAAGAGCCTCTGTACAGAAAAAAAAGTTATCAACAGAGTAAACAGACAACCTACAGAAAGAGAAAAATATTAATAAACTATGCATCCAACAAAGGTCTAATATCCAGCATCTGTAAGGAACTAATTCAACAAACAAAAAACAAATAACTTCATTGAAAAGTGAGTGAAAGACATGAACAGACACTTCTCAAAAGAAGACATACAAGAGGTCAAGAAACATGTGAAAAAATGCTCAACATCACTATTTATCAGAGAAATGCAAATCAAAACCACAGTGAGATATCATCTCACACCAGTCAGAATGGCCATTATTAAAAAGGCTATAGAAAAAAGGGAGCACTTATATATGGTTGGTGGGAAAGTAACTTAGCTCAACCACTGTGAAAAGAAGTTTGGAGATTTATAAAAAAACTTAAAATAGAACTACCATTCAACACAGCAATCTCATTACTGTCTATACCCAAAGGAATATAAATCGTTCTACCAAAAAGATACATGCACTCATTGGTTCATTGCAACGCTATTCACAATAGCAAAGACATGGAATCAACCTAATTGCCTATCAGCAGTGGATTGAATAAAGGAGAAATATGGCACATATACACCATGGAATACTATGCAGCCACAAAAAAGAAAAAATACGTCCTTTGCAGCAACATAGATCCAGCTGGAGGCCATTATCCTAAGTGAATTAATGCAGGAACAGAAAATCAAATACCACATGTTCTCATTTATAAGTGGAAACTAAGCACTGGGTATACTTGGTCACAAAGATGGGATTGATAGATACTGGGGACTATTAGAATGAGGAGAGTGGAAGGAGGACGAAGGCTGAAACTACCTATTAAGTAGTATGCTCACTATCTGGGCAATAGAATCATTTGTACCCCAAACCTCAGTGCCATGCAATATACCCATGTAACAAACATGCACATGTACCCTCTAATATAAAATATAAGTTGAAATTATAAAAAAGAACAAAAATTATTTAAAATATGGTATGAAAGTAAAATAAAATAAAATAGAAGCTCAGAGAAACGGCAGAATAGTAAAGCATTCAAGCCTGTCTTTGACGAAATTAAATGGGAGGCGGTGCAGGAGTTGCAAAGCATTAGAGAGATCTTTGTAGAGGAGTTCAGAACACCCTTTGCTTTTTCTTTTATCGTAGCTCATTGGCTTGTGTTATATTCTTTATACCTATGCTAAAGTATGATTTTTCTTGCTTTCTGTTTCCATAAAAATATATATGAGATAATCTATTTTGAAAGTAATGCTATACATGGCATCACAAGGTTTATCCTAGGGTAAAGTTTTGGAGTCTAGTTCTTATATTACTATACTTTCTTCCTAGAAGAAGCCTTGATTTTTGGTATCTTCTGACTGTGAGCTGCTGAGTTTCTTTGGAATGAACTCTTTAGCAACTAAGAAGCTGTTAACAAGTCTTTGGCTTCGTAACTTCTACATTGTCAGACTTTCCAAATGGTTACTGCCAGTCACATTGGCCATATTAATAATCCAATTACTACTTGGAGTATGCGATTTTCAAAGTAATGTTAACCAGTCAACTGTGGCAAATATTAATCCCAGATATAACAATATATTCCCTAGAATTAGGAGGGGCTTCTTTAATGATATCTGGGTTTATTGTGAAAAAGGAAGTTATTATAGGGTGAGATGTAGAACAGAAAGTATTATTTCTGGAAAGTAATTTGTTTGGGATGCCCCTTTAAACCGTCAGGGCCAATGTCGCTGAAGAGGGCTCGGATTAGCTGATCTGGTTGATTGGGCCTTAATCCATCACTGCTTGAGCTCCCTCAAATGTGTTATCACCAGGGATTTGTCTGGCTACATATGATTTCACACATCTGTCATCTAAATCACAGATCCAAATGCAAAGTCCAGCACTAGGAATCGTCACAGGCATTTGTGAAAATCCTGGGAGGAACGTGGGACCATAAATCAATGAATGGATTACAGTTCAATAGTATGACCTTCTCATTTATGATGAAATGATGTTGTCCACATGAATGCCTAGGTATTATGGTCATGAAGCTATAAAGATGTATTTGAGACTAAATCTCTGTGGTTCTTCCTTATGCCAGCCTCTGAGTACTATCTCCATGACAAGAACCTTTTTAATTAAGACCGACCTGAAAAAAAATAAGCCACATGAAAGCTTACTTGGCACCATCTTTGTGAATGGGCCAGAAAAGTTCTCTTTTTTTCTTTTTAGATGGAATAGTAGTAATAGTAATCGTTAACAGAAACAAATATTTCTCTAATGTTTGCTATATACTATGTTAAGCACTGGTACATATTATTGCAGGAAACTGAGCCTCAGAGAGACGTAAATCATATGCCTAGTGTTTATAGCTGGAGAGTGGCCAGAGCCAGGATTTGAACCTAAGTCTGCCAACTTTAACCTTGTGACTCATCACAGTGTAAGGAAAATCTGTATCACAGGTGATTGCTTTGCTTAAGAAGCAAAGTGAAAGGGTTAGAATTTTTCTAATATACCTCATAAAGCCAGGGGTTTTTCAATTAAAATATTATCTTTGTCGACTCCAAGCATTGCAGAAAACATCTGCAGCAAGAGAGGCCCTATGAGTGCTCCCAGCTGTGACCCAGCTTTCTCTTTCTTGCCCATGGAACATGCTTGGAGTACCACCAATCTGTAAGTTCTGACACAAATGGGTTAAAAGCCCGTGGGCTTGGCTGGAGGCAGCATATTCCAGGAGCCTTCCTACCTTGGACAGTGGAGAGCTTTAACAGTTCCCAGCAGGATCACATTTCATCCAAATTTTCTCATCACACTGGAAAGCAAAACAACCTAAGAAAACAAAATAGCACAAAACTGGGACTACCCACTTCATGAACCTAGAGTTGTGTTGCAGACATCAGCCTGGCATCATCCTGTTGGCAAGATCTAGAAGTGCTGCTCAGTTAGCTTTTGGGAGGAGGGTCCTGAATGAAGTAATTTTAATGCTCATAGCTTCCCTGGGAATAAGAACATTACCCTTTCAATAGTTGCTATAGTTGGGAATTTAAAATTTTCCCAATTGATTGAAGAGTGACAGACTTGGAAACTTTCTGGTGTTTTCAGAGAAGGCAAATTTTATAGACTTTCAGTCTTTCATTTCATGAAAATATTAACATTCCATGAAAGTCTACTTATATATTCAGTGTAAATTTCTTTGAATGTCATTTTTTAAATTAAAATACAAATGTATGAACTAATACTTGAAGATGATACTTTTTGTCTTGCCTTTGTGAATTATTTTCTTCTTCTTCTTTTTTTTTTTTTTTTTTGAGACACAGTCTTGCTCTGTTATCCAGGCTGAAGTGCAGTGGCATGGTCTCGGCTCACTGCAACCTCTACCTCCTGGATTCAAGCTATTCTCCTGTCTCAGCCTCCCGAGTAGCTGGTATTACAGGTACCCACCACCACTCCCAGCTAATTTTTGTATTTTTAGTAAAGAACAAGTTTGGCCAGGCTTGTCTTGAACTGCAGACCTCAGGTTAACCGCCCACCTCAGCCTCCCAAAGTGCTGAGATTACAGGTGTAGCCATTGCGCCAGCCAATTTTGTGATTTTTAAAGAACTTTTATTTAATTAAATAGTTAGCATTTATTAAACCTTCATTATGTTTCCAGTACCATACTAAGTGCCTTCTGTGCATTATCTTACTTATTTCTCACCACAATCCTATGATGCAGCTATATTACAATTCCATTTTAAAAATGAGAAAACTGAGGTTCCAATAGGGTAAGTAGCTTGCTCACTATATCTAATTAGTGGCAGAGCCTGTATCTGAATTCAGGCCTGGCTGGCTTCACAGCCCTTTCTCTTAACAACTTTCTTTTGCCTTTCAATATCTGAGGTAATTAATGCCTGTGAAAAGGATGAATGTTAAAAGTGATTGTAGAGCTCATAGATGTTATGTAGGTGAGCAAAAGCTTGGATATCATTTGTTATTTTTATTTTCCTAATAGATAAATCATAATAGGGGATAATGTCTATGTCAATATGACATTAAATGCCTGTGTCAATTCAGTCAAATATCTAGTCACATTAATTGTTTGGCATCAAACAGAAAAAAATGTTGATAAACTCAAATTTCTGATTTTCAATTGGTTATTCAGGCATAAAGCACTCAATCCTAGACAAAGGATTGAGATCACAAAACAAATACATTGTAAAACTGATAATTCTGTTTTGGATTTCTGCTGTATGAATCTACCATGCTTACTTATGCTGTTGAACGTGAGAACCATAATCCTTCTTTCTTTATTTAATTCAGGGGTTGCACAATGTCAAATAGCTTCACAATTTTGTTCTAACTGAACTAAGTATAGAGACCACCAAAGTCAGCTTCACCCCTTGAGGGCTGCAAGATTTCCCTTGGAAATAGGCAAATATCTTTATTTTCCTTCTAGTTTCTTTGAAATAGTCATGCTTTCTTACATAATAACTTCTCCACCAGTGTTTGTTAGTTCAAACCCATTTAAAACTTTCATCATAGAACCTAAAGTTTGGGCAGACTGGAAATGGTCACTTTCTGTATAGCTAGGATAGTCCTAGAATCAATCCTCATGTGTTTCACTTCTCTGCTGTAAAAGGCAGTCAGGATCCTACACACTTATGATGATGCAAAATCAAATCAGTCCCCCCCCACCAACTACCACTTCTGCCTTAGAAGATTATTGTGATTGGGGCTGATTTAAGACACAGAGTACATGAATCTCAGTGTTTAGATCTTGTGTTGACCTGACAGTGCTGGCATCTATGAAAAGCACTGCTTGACCTAAACTCTGAGGCAGCTTGATATGGGGCCTATTGACAGGAATCAGCTTGAAAGTCCCAACACGCCTTTTCCAGAGTCACTTTTCATATTGCAACTGCAATTCACACGTATTTGCCCTCTGGCACCATCAGGCATTATGAGAGAGCCAGGAAATCTGGAACTCAGACTTTATGGGAAAATAAAAGGAAGTTATTTTATGTTGTTCAATAATGTTATATTATTATCTTTGTGATAGGCTAATTCATATACTCTACAAAAGACTATGGATTAATGGCTTGGGAGTTCAAATTTGACTTAAAAATATGTAACTTTAGCTGATGGATTTAATTTGCAATTCAAATGAGTATTTTGTACATTTGCCCGGAGTCTTTAAGTCAATAAGCTTAAATAAGTAAATAAAAAGTTTTCCAATCATTTTAATAACATTTTCCTGGCTATACTTCAAGTCATTATGACCAGAAGTGACATCAGCAACATAATTATACTTTTATATTAGCCCAAGGTATCCTTTGAGTTAAAAATGTGCCACCCATATTTATCTCTTTAATGCCCTTTTTGCCATGTAAAGTATTTCTAGGGAAGTTCTTTATTCAGATTTATTTTCTTTCTTTAATCCTGTTCATTTTGGCAAATAGAATTTTAGATTGAACTTATTTGCTTAATTTTCTGATGTAATTTTTTTTTATAAAAGATTAATACCATGAATATCTAGGGGAAAAACCCAGGACTAGGGTCAGAAGAAAGATAGCAACATCAAATTTTAGTTACCATTGTATTGAGGGAATTGGGATAGCTTGAAGTTAGTCCTTCAACTTTAAGAAATCTGGAACTCAAAATAAAGTAATGATACATCTATTCTATCTATTCCCTCCTCTCTTCTTCTGGCTGACTCAGAATCAGGACTCCTGAAATTGGCAGCATGATGCATCATCATCTTTAAATTCAAAGTATTCAAAAGTATCTCACAGAATGTTAAAGCTGGAAGGAAACAGGTATTTCAAACTGCATCTTCTATAGATAAATAAACTGTGGTACAGGGAGGTTTAGTATTCTGAAGTATGTAGCTTGCTAAAGAAACTCAGATAATTCTGTCATGTTCTCTGCAACCATAGCTGGCTTAGTTTTGGTGCTGTCCCTTAAATCTGCCCATTCATTCATTCATTCACAGAAGCACCTATCATGTGCAATGTAGTGTGCAAAGTTTAGGGATATCAATGAGAACAGACAATCCCCCCTGACTTCATGGAGTTGGCATTCTAGACAAGGAGAATGAAAAATAAATGAGTGTGTTAAGTACTGACTAGTAAGTCAGTACTTACTGAAAAAAAACAGAGTAAAATGTTAGAAGGTGACAGTCTGAGAGGAGGTTTTCTCTACCTCAGAGAAAACCTAATATGATCAGAAGTCATTTGATTGAAGGCCTGAGGAGGTAGGGACACCAGATATACAAGTATTTAAGGGGAGAGTGCTCCATGCAGAGCCAACAAGAGCAAAGGCCTGAGGCAGAGTGTGTTCATCAGTTGCTTCTCCAGAATTTCTTTTTGAACAGCTCCTGAGTTGGGTGTTTGTATACTTCATAGTCATTGCACTACATATGAGCCAGCAGTCTCCTGAGAGGAACTGGAGCAGGACCAAATTTTGAAGTCACATCCACTGTGATATTTCCTAAAGCCCTTGATATTTAGTTTGTGAGGCTGGGCAGATGGGCTTGATTGTGTGTCAGCAGGAGGGAGAGGAAGAGGAAAAAAATGCCTTTGGGGAATGAATATCTCCTCTGGCCACCAGAGATAAGAAGTTCACCTGAATGTCTTGTCTCTAAACCATATTAAACTTCCAGATTGTGACAAGGAATCTTTATTTAATTAATTAGTTTACAGCAGATCCCCAAAGAGTATGTTAGACTTTTTAAAAGTCCCCTGGGACCATGAGCAGCCATGATACATTGATAACTGCCTTCTCTCACCAACACTCAGTACATGCATTTGTCCAGTGACTATCTGAGAAGGTAAGAAAAAGCTTCTCATCAGGGCCAAACCTCTTCAAACAGAAGAGACATGCCATCAGAACTTGGGGCTTATCCCCTCAGAAAGGAGAGGAGATAGAAAAGAAACAGGGGGAGGATGGATTTCAAGTTAATTCTTAGATCAGAAAATGCTCTTCTTCTGATTGACATCTAGGAAAAAAAATTAAAATACTGGGTAACTAGAGTTTAAAAAATTTACCCTAATTTCTGACTCTGATTGAGTAACACTTTTTAAAGATCTGCTTTTGAATTATTCTATGCACTGAATTATATTTCCCAGTCTCACCAAATTCACCTGTTGAAGCCCTGACCTGCAATATGACTGTATCTGGAGATGGAGTCTTTAGGAAGTAACTAAGTTTAAATGAGGTCATAAGGATGGGACCCTAGTCTGACAGGACAGTGAATTTGTGAAAAGAGGATGCTCCACCATGTGAGGACACAGTGAGAAGGTGGCTGTCTGCAAGCCAAGAAGAGAGCCCTCACAAAAACCCAGCCATGCCAGCACCCTGATCTTGGACTTTTAGCCTCCAGAACTGTGAGAAAACAAATTTATGTTGTTTAAGCCACCCAGTATGTGAAATATTGTTACTGTAGCCCTAGAAGATTAAGATAAATTAATATCTGGATAGCCACCCTGTGATCCTAATTAACATTCACACCAAATGTTGAAGTATGCCAATCTGGATCCTGGGGATTCTTGGCAATCTGGCAATTTAGGATTACTATTCCAAACCTCACATTTAATTTGTAGATGTGAGGTTTCTATGTCCTCACGTCTACAAATTAAATCAAGTTTGGAGACAGGAACCAAGGATTTAGCTATGTCTGCTTAGCTATTTTAGTTTCTAATTAGCTTTACTTACCTCTGCCACTAATCATCTATGTAAACTCAGGCAGGCTACTTAGCCCCTCTCTTTCTCACTTCTCCCATTGAATGAGGGCTTATGAGGGCCAAATGTCATTAGATCCAAGTAAAAACTCTGAAAATATTGAAGTTTTAAACAAGGCAAAAATATTAAGTATTCAGTAGACATGCATTCTATTTATCAAGCGTGGAAGGCTCCTGACATTTGAAGCCAGGCCTTCACTGGAACTGCTTAGAAATGGTAACAACCAGCATTTTCATGGTTCATTCAGCCATTCCCGTACCTTTACCTGCTGATTATTCAAGACAGAAAAGCCCTAAAAAGCACACTTCAGAGGCCTCCAGAAGAGAGGCTCCCTCATTCAACAGAAATGGTCAGAATACACTTCTAGTTGCCTTGTCCCTGGGCTCTATGGAAAGTTAGAGCTGGCCTGTGAGGTCAGGCAGCAAGCCTCGCCAGGCATCCGAGGCTGGCCACCCCTCCATCATTGTCAATAAGCGAGATGGAGAGACCTGTACATCATTTCATTTACTATTGCAATGATTACATAGCTCATTGCCTTCCCATTGTTTCAGTGATAGATTTAATTAACTTCCAATTAATCATAGAGGGTGATATTTAATGCTCAGCCCAGCACCGTGCACAGTGTCACAGACCAAAGAATATATTCTGAAGGCTTCAGTAATCAAGAGGTCATGGAAGATAGATGTTCTTCACTGAAGAAGAGGGAAGATAAATCTGTGTGTCCAGACCACTCTGGCTAACTGTTTTAGGATAATTGTTTTGCATCCAAATGATAACTTTCCATAAGGCCCAACCATGCACAGCACAGGAGAGATAGATGAAGGGAGAGAGAGATAATAGGGTTACAATATGGAGAATTCACTTGGCTGTAATTCACATCTGATGTCAACCAGATTGAGCTCACCAGGGAATTCTGCTAGGATCTGCAAAAGTGCATGTGCCATAGAGGCTCTTGTCTAGGATCTAAAACCGAAGAGGTACTCTGTAACTTCTTGGTCCAGTTAGTAAGGAAGAAGGCCCAGAGATCTTGGTTAGGAAACCTTTTTGTCTTCAACAGTCTTGAGGGCATAATGACATTTTGCTCATAATGTGACATCATGCATTTTTGTCTTCTGTTTCTTGAGGTGAGACTTCCATGTCTGAGCAATGGAAAGCTCAGGACCCTGGGTTTAGCAATAGGGTTAGTCTCTCTCCATGCTGTGTTCCCCAAAAGGACATGAGTCATGTGATAGAAGATCCTTGAACTATAGCCCAGGCATCTGAAATATTTCTAATGAAATGGATCAGAACCTTTCAGGAAAAGATTCTAGCAGTTTCCTGAGCACTCTAAGAAACTCATTGACTCAGAACACAAAATCATACTTGAAAAAATTGGTTATTCTCCTCATAGTTACATTTATATTCAGACAGTGATCTAGTAACAAATGATGGAACAGATTAAGATCCCTTATTTACTCTTTTAGTCAGTCTTCTATTCATCTATTCACAAAATAAGCTAAGCGTTTTTATATCAAGAAAATGGTCATTTCTGAATTATTTCAAACCATATCCAGAACAGTAAAATCTCAGATAAAAGAAATAAACTGAACTGGAAAGCCATTGTTAACAGACGTTGCGTTTGAGTGATATTACAATCTTTGAAAAATATGTGATTACTGGTAGAATAGAGATTATTAGAGTCAATAAGGTCCTTGATATAATATAAAACATTGTTTGGGTATGTGTATATTTTTCAGATAATGTATTCATGGATCTAAAGTGGTTTTGAGACAGTGAAAAGTTAAGAACACTAGTGCTGCAGTCATTTACCCCAAAGTAGTAAAATACATCTGTGTCAATGTATGTAAAATTAGAAAATATTAGTCAATCCTGTAGACTTACATAATCTCTTGTTCTCAGAAAAGTAAAATCTGACATGTGATGTCAGCATCAATAACACATTTATTCACATAAATTTCTTCCTAGCAAACTGTTCAGAATGAGACAGACTTTGGAGATGCTGTTTGCTTTAAGTCTCTGGAGAGTTGCATCTGACAAAGAGCATACCTAGTATCTGAATATGCTTGTGATTGTTGTTGGTGTGTGTGTATGTGTGCGTGTGTGTGTGTTTGCATGTATGCATCCACAACATAGAACCAAAGCTCTGGAAATAAAGGGAATACAGTATGGGAAAGTCGGCCTTGTCCATCTGACTACACACACCAGTAGTTAAATGCAAAATGAAAGGTATATGCCTTGTTTTATGATGAAGACACCCCTCTTCACTTTGTGGTGAACAAATTGGAGATGGAACAAAATGAACTCTTGTATCATCTACCTGTCCCTCCAGTCAATAGGTTGACATCTGAGCAGGGCCATGAGATTACAGTCATGACCCATATAAAAGAATGAGGGACATTTGGTACTCTTGTTTCAATTCTAGTCATAAAAATGCATTGTTTGGTGTGAGTTTCTGTTCTTGTTGAAAGCACATTCATTGGAAACCAGAATCAGGAGATGCCCCCAGAGGATTCCTTAGAATATATCATAACATGCACCTGGTTTGCACTCCTTAACTAAGGACTTGAGTGATTTCTCCCTTTGATCCCAAGAGGCCATTAGAATATACCAACTTGGACATGAAAATAAAGATTCTCTTTCAAGACAAACTACTTTTCTAAAGAAACATGAAATGCTGGCTGTGTGACTATAATCCAACCACTGCCTCTTGGGTAACTCCACCCAAGGAAAACAACAGCAGAAACCTACATGCATTGTATTCTCTATGAGAGCAAATAATGTAACATATGGGATAGTTTATTAGCTCCCAGTCTCTCTTCTAGATGCTTTATTGTTTCTTTTAGGCGATAGTGTTACCTGATGCTCTGTGCCCTCTTCAAACTTTTAGTGCAAACCTTAGTGCAGATATAATGCAGACATAACCACTTCAATGTCACTTTTCTTAATCTCTTCTTCGTATCAACTTTGCTCAGTTCTTGGTCTCATTTTCTTACATTCCTTGTATCTTCTATTCATTCTAATAATTTAATCCCTATGGAAATGCAGATGTGGGCCAGAAGCTTGCTGCCTCTTCACATATTTGCGTTTTGGCAGTCCTTTCAGAGAAACCTTATCTTACTTAGCCCAAATAAATAAATTTAATTATAGTAAATCTCGGTTTGTTCCAGGGCCTGAGATATTTGGGTGTGTGATGAAGGAATAAAGGAGAAACTAAGTCATATTATATGTGAAACTGTGTTATTTATTATACATGTATCTAGTTTTAAACTGTGGTCAGGGAAGTATAATTCACCCCAAAACTCCATCTACATTTGTTTACCAGTAAAATAGGAATTTTCCTATTATGAGAAGTGCTTATCCTACAATCACTTTTCATAGACTCCTTATACAATGGAGTTAGGCATTGTAATCCTTTCTTGTTTTTACATTAATTCACAACATTTATTGAATGTCAGCTATGTGCCAAACCCAGTGATTGGTGCTGGGATGCAAAATGAATAAGGTACAATCTCTGACCTCAGAGACTTCAGTTCAGTGTTGGAGATGGACAAGGAAGCAGGCAATATCAATACAGTGCTATGGCTTAGGATGAAGTTACTGAGGAGGAGCACCTAGGCCTGCTGTGGGGAGACAGAGAAAGACCCGTGGGAAAAGGATCATTTCATTGGAGACTTAAGGAAGGAGAAGGTATGGAAAAAACTGGCATTAGTTAGGATTTGGCTTAGATTTGTAACAAACAGACCACAAATACAGTGGCTTAAACTAGCTAGAAGTGGATTTACCGCCATGAAAATCTTAAGGTAAGAGTCTTAGAATGATGCAGCTTTCTCATCAAGTGCTTTCCACCTCCAGGTCCAAGAGGGCTGCTCATATTGCCGCCACCTTTCTGCTAGCAGGACTGGAGAAAGGACCAGAGGCAAGAGAGAGTAATAAGTTGGGGAGACTCATAGTTCCTCAACAAAGAGAACTGACAGAGTGGGAAGAGAGGTTGGAAGAGGCAGGAGCAGAGTGGCCATGTATGCCGCACTCAGAAATTTGGATTTTTTCACTAAGAGTGATAGGAAAGCTTTGTAGGGTTTCAGGCAAGACAACAACCCAATTAGATTTTAATTTTAACTTTATTTATTTATTCGACATGGAATCTCACTCTGTTACCCAGGCTGGAGTGCACTGGAATGATCTTGGCTCATTGTAACCTCCGAGCACCCAAGTTCAAGCAATTCTTGTGCCTCAGCCTCTGGAGTAGCTGGGATTACAGGCGTGTACCACCACGCCCAGCTAATTCCCCACCTCCTCCCTGAGACAGAGTCTTACTCCATCGCCCAGGCTGGAGTGCAGTGGCACGATCTCGGCTCACTGCAACTCCTGCTTCCTGGGTTCAAGAGATTTTTCTGCCTCAGCCTCCCGAGTACCTGGGATTACAGGTGTGCACCACCACACCTGGCTAATTTTTGTATTTTTAGAAGAGACAAGGTTTTACCACGTTGGCCAGGCTGGTCTCAAACTTCCAACCTGGAGATCTGCCAGCCTCAGCTTCCCAAAGTGCTGTGATTACAGGAGTGAGCCACCGGGTCTGGCCTAGATTTTAATTTTAGAATATTTACTCTGGCTGATGAATTGAGAACAAAATGGAGTAGACAGTGAATAGTTCTTTAATGATCAATAACTCAGCATTTCATACAGCCGAACTACTCTGGAGGAGTCACAGATTACATATTTTTCTTGCAACAAGAGCCCAATGCATACTTTTTTCTCAACTATGTGTTACTCACTATAAAAGCATAGTCTCTCATCTATGAATGCACAGAAAATATTTTTAATTTATTATCATATGAAGGCTCACATACTACTTAAAAACAACAAGTGAATGAATAAACTTTTTGTGGCCTAATGATACAAGTAATTTATGCTTGTGGCTGGAAGTTTAGAAATAAGAAAAAAATTTAAATTGTAAATGTAATTGTGACCCAGGTCATATGCACAAAGTCTTCCAATGGGGATATGTAGATAAGCTGGATAAAAATTTTACTGAAAGGCATTGCAGGGCTGACATGGTAGTGAAGAATTATTGATCTCATATCTAGGAGGAGACCAATGTGTAAAAAACTGAGCTCAGCTTTTGAGTAACTTTTCTCTAAGGGTGATTGCCAATCTAATAAAAGTGGCTAAGAGACTGAAAGTGTTTTTGACAGCCTTGTGGGATTAAGACCACATAAACAGGAATACATGTCTAAGGAGGGTGGATCTAGGTAAACTCTATCCTTGGGTTAGAACCCAATGGGCTGTATACTAATAGTAAGGGTGAACTGGAAGGAAATGAACATTCACTTGGTTGTTGACTCAGATCAAATGATCTTGTTGGCCTAGAAAAATACCTGTGCCTGAAATTGGATTTATGTGAACTGAGATTGCTAATGCTCACATATTCATTACAGGAACAAATGACAATCCTCTCAGAAAAAAAGTTAGCATTGTCCTAGACCTCAGAGCATTTGTATAAGCAATTTAAAAAATCCAATGAGCAGCTCACAATCAAGGATAATCAGCCAAATGAGGAGATAAGTAAATACAAGCAAGAATCCTTAGAAAGAAAACAGATAATCAGACACACAGGTAGTTCAGATACTGAAATTATTAGACACTGACTTTAAAATAACTTGTGCTTACTAAGCTCAAAGAGATAAATGACATAACTGAAAATTTCACAGTGAATTATAAACAATACAAACAAACTTATAGTAGTTTAGGAAAAGAACAAAGTGGAAATTCTAAAATTGACAAATAACCTAAATTGTGATCTCAGCGGATTGGTTTAACAGCAGATTAGTCCATTCCAAAGAAGGAATTAGTGTAACTAGAAGAAAATATATACAATGAAAAATGGAAAGGCAAGATAATAGATAAACAGAAGAAAAAGTAAACGTCACAGAGGATACCATGAGAAGCTCTAATATTTAATTAGCATTCCAGAGGGAAGATAGTGTGTATCAAAGCACTGTATGGAGCAAAATGTCTAGTAATGTTTCAAAAACTATGCTGGTTATTCTTCCATAAATTTAAGTAGCCCAGTAAAGTCCAAGCAAGATAAGTAAAATTTACATCTAGGCAGCTGGTAGTAAGAATTCAACAGTCAATTGTAAGCCAATAACTCAGAGATAACTGCTATCCACATCCTTAGCTGTTACTGTGACCCCTTTCCATGGCAATTTTACATAGTTTCTATCATACTGATTAGACAATTTTGATTCCTACTTTTAAATTAACAGCTTTACTGAGATATACTTAACACCCTATAAAATTCACAATTACTATTTTTTTTGTTTAACCTTATGTGTATTTTCACAATGAAATATTTTCCTATTCAAATATTTGATAGGATTTGTCATTAGTTCCTTAGGATAGATTTATAGAAATTGTTACTAGATCCAAGTATGTGAACATTTTATTACCTTGTTTATATTGATACTCCTATATAATATTTGTATATATTTATTATGAGATGCATGTGGTATTTTGTTACATGATAGAATGTGTAATGATCAAGTCAGGATATTTAGAGCATCCTAAATAACCTAAAAACCCTGAGTATTTATCATTTCTATGTATTGAGAACATTTCAGTTCCTTTCTTCTTGTTATTTTGAAATATGCAACACATCTTTGCTAACTATAGTCACACTAATCTGTTGCTGAACATTAGAACTTGCTGTGTGTAACTGTATGTTTGTACCTATTAACTCACCTCTCTTCATACCCCTGGCTCCCCAACATGCATGCCATTCCCAGCTTCTGGTATCTGTAATCCTACTCTCTGCTTTCATGAGATTAACTTTCTTAGCTCCCACATATGAATGAGAGCATATGATATTTGCCTTTCTATGTCTGGCTTATTTCATTTAATGTAATGACTTCCAGTTCCATCAATGTTGCTGCAAATGACATGATTTCATTAATTTTTATGGCCAAATAGTATTATCTTCTTGTGTATATACTTCATGTAATTCATGTATTTATTAATGATCTAGGTTAATTTCATATCTTTGTTATTGTGAATAGTGCTGCAATAAACACAAGGGTGCAAGTATTTCTTTGATGTATTGATTTCCTTTTCTTTGGCTAAATATCTAGTAGTGTTATTGCTAGATCATATGGTAGCTCTATTTTAGTTTTCTGAGAAATTTCCATACTGTGTTTCATAGTGGCTGTGCTAATTTACATTTCCATCAATATTGTATAAGATTTCCCTTTTCTTTATCTTTACCAGACTTTATTATTTTTTGTTTTTTTATTTTTTAGTGATATATATTCTCACTGGGTAAGATGATATTTCATTGTTGTTTTGATTTGCATTTTCCTGATGGTTTGTGATGTTGAGCATTTTTTCATATATCTATTTAACATTTGTATGTATTCCTTTGAGATATGTTTGTTAATGTCCTTTGACCTTTTGATGAAATTGTATTTTATTTTGCTGTTCAGTTGTTTGAGTTTTTGTATATTTTGGATATTCATCTCTTCTTAGAAGAATAGTTTGCAAATATTTTCTTTCATTCAACAGGTTGTCCTTCACCCTATTGGTTGTTTCCTTTGTTGTGCATAACCTTTTTAAATTTAATATAGTTCCATTTGTTTCTTTTTGTTTTTGATGCCTATGCTTTTCAGATTTTAGTTACAATGTCTTTGACTAGACTAACATCCTGTAGTGTTTTCCCTACGTTTTGTTCCAGTAGTTTTATAATTTTGGGTCTAATATTTAAGCCTTTAACTCATCATAAATTAATTTTTGTATGTGCTGAGATAGGGGTACAATGTCGTTTTTCTGTATAGAGATAATTTTCCCAGCTCAATTTATTAAGAGAGTGTTATTTTCCCTGATGTATGTTCCTGGTGGCTTTGTCAAAAATCATTTAGCTGTAGCTACATAGATATGGGTTTCCTTCTGGAAATTATTTTATTTCATTCTTCAATGTGTATATTTTTCATGCAGATACTATGCTCTTTGGTTACTATAGCCTTATAATATAGTGTGAGATCAGGTAGTGTGATGCTTCCAGCTTTATTCTTTTTGCTTAGGATTGCTTTGGCTATTCAGGCTTTTTTTTTTTTTTTTTT
>NW_016107379.1:4440568-4443244 GCF_001604975.1 Cebus imitator | reverse complement strand
TTTTTTTTTTTTTTTTTTTTTTTTTTTTTGGCTCCATACAAATTTTAGGTTTTTAAAAAATTCTGTGAACAATGACACTGGTATTTTGATAGGGATTGAATTGAATCTGTAGATTCCTTTGGATAGAATAGTCATTTTGACAATATTAATTCTTCCAATCCATTATCGGAGAATGTCTTTCCATTTGTTTGTGCCCTCTTTAATTTCTTTCACCAGCGTTATTTGATTTTGCTTGTAGAAGTCTTTTACCTCCTTGGCTAGGTTTATTCCTAGGTATTTTATTTTATTTTTCTGTGGCTATTGTAAATGAGATTGCCTTCTTGATTTCTTCCTCAGCTAGTTTGTTACTGTTGTACAGAAACTGTGCTGAGTTTTGTACATTGATTTTGTATTCTGCAACTTTTTTTTCAATTTATTTATGAGATCTAAGAGGTTTTTAGTGGAGTCTTTAGGTTTTCCTATGCATAAGATGATGTCATTCTTGAAGAGGGACAATTTGACTTTCTCTTTTCCAATTTGAATGCCTTTTATTTATTTATTTATTTATTTTGCCTGATTGCTCTAGCTAAAACTTCCAGTACTATGTTAAATAGAAGTGCTAAAAGTGAGCATCCTTGTCTTGTTCTAGCTCTTAGAGGAAAGACTTTTGGCTTTTCCCCACTTAGTATGATGTTAGCTGTGGGTTTGTCATACATAGTTTTTATTATGCTGAGTTGTGTTTCTTCTATGCCTAGTTGGTTGAGAGTTTTTATCATGAGAAGATATTGAATTTTATCAAATGCTTTTTCTATGTCTATTGAGATGATTATATGTTTTTTGTCCTTCATTCTGTTGATGCAATGTATCACATTTATTGATGTTGAACCATCCTTCTCTCTGTAGGATAAATCCTATTTAATCATGGTGTATTCTTTTTTTAATGTGCTGTTGGATTCAGTTTACTAGCATTTTGGTAAGGATTTTTGCAGCTATGTTCATTAGGGATACTGATGTGTAGTTTTCTTTCTTTTTGTGTGTGTGCCCTTATTTGGTTTTGGGTTCAGGATGATTCCGGCCTCTTCTAATGAGTTAGGGAGAATTCTTTCCTCCTCAATTAAACAAATATTTTGGGAAGTTGTGTTAGTTCTTCTTTGTAAGTTTGATAGAATTTTGTAGTAAAGCCATCTGGTTCTAGATTTTTCTTATTGGGAGACATTTAATTACTGATTAAATCTTATTACTTGTTATTGATATTTTCAGTTTTTCTATTTCTTCTTGTTTGTCTTGGTAGGTTGTATGTGTCCAGGAATTTATTCAATTCTTCTCAGTTTTCCAGTTTGTTTTGCATTTCTGTGGCATCAGTTGTAATGTATTCTTTTTCATTTTTTATTTTGTTTATTTGCATCTTCTCTTTTTCTTGATTAGCCTATCTAGTGGTTTACCAATTTTGTTTATCTTAAAAAAAATTATTATTTCATTGATCTCTTGTATTGTTTTCTTTTAGTTTCTTTGGTTTAGTTTTGCTCTGATCTTTGTTATTTCTTTCTTCCTACTAATTTCAGGTTTAGTTTGTTCTTGCTTTTCTAGTTTTATAAGGGACATCATTAGATTATTTGAAATCTTTCTACTTTTTGATGTAGGTGTTTATTGCTATAAACTTCTCTCTTAGCACTGCATTTGCTATGTCCAATAAGTTTTGGTATGTTTCATTTTACTGTTTATTTTCTCCAAGATATTAAAAAATTTTTTTCTCCTTAATTTCTTCTTTGACCCAATATTTTGAGAAGTGATGTTAGTTCTTCTTTGTAAGTTTGGTAGAATTCAGAAGACATTTAATTCAGAAATGTCTTGCTTAATTTCCATGTATTTTTATAGTTTCTAAAGTTTTTCATGTTGTTGACTTCTAGATTGATTCCATTGTGGTTTGAGAAAATATTTGATATAATTTCAATTAAAAAAATTGTTGAGACTGGTTTTGTGTCCTAACATATGATCTATCCTCAGGAATGTTCCATGTGGTGATGAGAAGAGTGTGTATTCTGTAGCTGTTGGATAAAATGTTCTGTAACTGTCTTTTAGGTCTATTTGCTATTAATTGCAGTTTAAATCCAATATTTCCTTGATAACTTTCTGTCTGAACAACCTGCCTAATTATGAGAGTGGGGTGTTGAGGATCCCAACTGCGATCATATTGGAGTCTATCTTTCCCTTTTGATCTAATAATAGTTACTTTGTATATCTGGGTGCTCTGGTGTTGGGTTAATATATGCTTAGAATTATTATGTCCTCTTGCTGAATTGATCCCTTTGTCATTATATAATGAGCTTCTTTGTCTCTTTTTGCTGTTTTTGACTTAAAATATGTTTTGTCTGATGTAAGTATAGCTACTTCTGCTTATTTTGGTTTCTGTTTGCATGAAATGTTTTTTCCAGCTCTATTTTTCAGTTCATGTTTGTATCTACAGGTAAATTTCCTGTAGGCAGCATATAGCTGGGTCATTAAAAAAAACCTATTCAGCCAGTCTATATATTTTAAGTGAAGAGTTTAATCCATTTACATTCAAAACTATTGATATGTGAGGGCTTGTCCTCCCTTCCTTCCTTCTTTCCTTCCTTTCTTTCTCCCTTTCTTTCTTTCTTTCTTCTTTCTTTCTTTCCTTCCTTCTTTCTTTCTTTCCTTCTTCTTCTTTCTTTCTTT
>NW_016107379.1:4431231-4434458 GCF_001604975.1 Cebus imitator | reverse complement strand
GGGGAGGAAGGCAGCAAATCACACTGCCATGTGTGTTCCTATGCAACAATTTTGCATGTTCTTCACATGTACCCCCAAACCTAAAATACAATAAAATAAATAAATGGGGGAAAAAAAAAAAAGAAATGATTTTTTTTCTGGTCTGGCTATTTTGCATTCTCTGGATCTTTAAAAATCTTAGATGCTTCAACATCTATGTTCTTCTTTAGCATTAAAATGTATTTTACTTTTTTTTGTAACTTGGGTTACTTTAAATAATTAATTTTGCTTTATGTTTAAGGGGGAGTCACAATTCAATAAATAGCATTATTAATACATTAGGTTAGTACAAACTCTAGCAAGAGTTTGTTCTCTTTCTATCAAAGTTTTTGAAACTTTCTTAGAGTGCCATGTAATTGCTCAGAATTTAAGAATACCTTTATCCCATATGTTTTACCTCAAAATGACATTTGCTAACACCATCAAAAAGTGGGCAAAGGGCATGAATTGACATTTCCTAAAGAAAATATACAAATGGCCAACAAATATATGAAAAAATGCTCAGCATCACTAATCATCAGGTAAAATGCAAATTAAAATCGCAATGAAATGCCATCTTATTCCTGCAAGAATGGCCATTATTGTAAAAAAAAAAAGTTAAAAGTTAGATGTTGGTGTGGATGTGGGGGAAAGGGAACACTTACATACTGCTAATTAAAATGCACATTAGCACAACCTCCATGGAAGATAGCTTAAAGAACTAAGAGTACATCTACCATTTGATCCAGTAATCCTGCTACTGGATATCTCTCCAAAGGAAAACAAGTCATTATGTGAAAAAGATACTTGCACACATATGTTTATAGCAACACAATTCACATTTGCAAAGATGTGGAACTAATGTAAGTGCCCGTCAACTAATGAGTGGATAAAGAAAATGTGGTATATACACACTACTCAGCCATTAAAAGGAATGAAATAGTGTCTTTGGCAGCAACTTAGATGGAGCTAGAGGACATTATTTTAAGAGAAAGAACACAGGAATAGAAAACGAAAAACTGTATGTTCTCACTTATAAGCAGCAGCTAAGCTGTGGTACACAAAGGCTACAGAATGATGTAATAGACTTCAGAAAATCAGATGAAGGAGGGTGGTGGAGGGACTAGGGATAAAAAAACTACCCATTAGGTGCAGTGTACACTATTCAGGTGACAGGTGCACCAAAATCTCAGAATTCACCACTATATAATTTATCCATGTAACAAATACCACTTTTACTCTAAAAGCTATTGAAAAAAATTTTAAATGATATTTTTCCCCCTAGCCTCTCCTTATTTGACTGTTACTATATGCTTCTCTGAGTTTCACTGTCTTTGCTTCTTTCCTCCAAAGCCTTAAGCTTTTCAATGAGTACAGCAGGTAGGAATTTTCAAGCACAATTTATAAAAAGCTGGTTGCTGAATGTAAATAAAGGAAGTTTCTATTCTTCTTTGTTATGGGCTGAACAGTGTCCCCTGAAAATTTATAAAGTTGAAGCCCTAATTTTCAATACCTCAGAATGTGACTATATTTAGAGATAAGGATTTAAAGAAGCAATTAAGTAAAAATGAGGTCATCAGGGTGGGCCCTAGTCCAATTTAACTGGATCTTTATAAGGAGAGGAGATTAGAACACAGACACACGCAGATGGAAGACAGTGTTGAAGGCACAGGGACAAGACAAGCAAAAGAGAGATGCCTAGAGGAAACAACTTTGCCAATAATTTAATCTTAGATTTCTAACCTCTGGAATACTGAGAAAATAAATTTCTGTTGTTTAAGCTACCCAGCCTGTGGTGCTTTGTATGGCAGCCCTAGTAAACTAATAGATTCTGAATGAGTGGAAGGGCAATCTGAGATTTAGGCAGGACAAAGCATGTATACTCGTCTTTTCCTTGGAAAAAGAAAAACCAAAGTCATTTCTCAGCCAAAAGGATAATATCAGCAAAGACTTATAAAGTGAATACAATGCCGTTTTTCTCTTTGAAAGTATACACAGTGAAGTGATGAAAAGAAGTTAGAATTTTGAAAAAAATCTCAAGAAATTTTGGTCTCAATATGGGGTTTTAATGATTCACGGAGCCCTAGTCTATGGAACTTCTATAATCACTAGAAATGTGTGTTTATCATGCTGAATCATAAGAGATTTATGGGTGCCATTTTCAAATCTGAATTTACAGCACCTTGATTTAAGTTAAATTCCTGTCTTTATCCACACAACACTGCAGTCGCAGAATGCTGAGCTGAAACTTCATGGTACAAATATGTGGTCTTAGTTATCTTGTCCAGGTTATTGTGATATGTAAAGATTAATTTTATACCATGGAAACAGAATACACTCAACTTTATTGGACCTCTTACCTTTAGATGAGGAGAGTTATTAATAAGCATTGTGTACTACTTCAGCCAAAGTTATAGATTTTTCCACAAAAGAGGAAAGGCATAGTTGCCTTTAAAGAAACGCTACTAACTCTTACTAATAATAATTATGATATACATTTTTATAGTACAGGACATTTTTCAGAGTGCTTTTAGTATACCTGGTTTGCTTTAGTCTGCCATTGCAATCCTAGATGAGAGGTATCGTTTTCCCATTCCTGAGTTTCCCAGAGGCAAAATGGCTCTCTAAAATCATGAAGTGTCTTGGTTGGTTAGCTGGTAATTTTGCTAGAACTCCAATATTAAGCTTATGGTTTCTGCTACAATTTAGATAAAATTTTTTATTTTTCTTTCCTTTCAGTAATGGTCTGGGGTCAAGAAATGAAGAGGGCAAGCAATGTCTCTGGCATCCCAACTACAGTTACATCCAGTTTGAAGCTGCTGCAATGGCAGCTCAATGGAGTGGCTAGGAACACCAACTCCAGGATCAGGTAATCTTTGAGTCCTTTTCATTAAGAGCTTTGTGAATTAGGGATAGGAGCATTAAGTTCCAGTGATTAGAATTCAGAGAAAAAGACTTCTTTCTTCAGTACAATGCATCTAGTTTTATTACATTAGGAGATAGTTTCAGCCCTTGTTGATTAAAAATGAAAGACCCCAGTGTGTAGTGCTCCCCTCCCTGTGTCCATGTGTTCTCATTGTTCAACTCTCACTTATGAGTGAGAAAATGTGGTGTTTGGTTGTCTGTTCCTATGTTAGTTTGCTGAGAATGATGGTTTCCAGCTTTATCCATGTCCCTACAAAAAACATAAACTCATCCTTTTTTTTTTT
>NW_016107379.1:4353023-4429599 GCF_001604975.1 Cebus imitator | reverse complement strand
CATCTCACGCCAGTTAGAATGGCGATCATTAAAAAATCTGGAGACAACAGATGCTGGAGAGGATGTGGAGAAATAGGAACACTTTTACACTGTTGGTGGGAGTGTAAACTCATCCTTTTTGTTATGACTGTGTATTATTACATGGTGTATATTGCCACATTTTCTTTATCCAGTCTATCATTGATGGGTATTTGGGTTGGTACCAAGTCTTTGTTTTTGTGAATAGTGCTGCAATAAACATACATGTGCATGTGTCTTTATAATAGAATGATTTATAATCCTTTGGGTATATACCCAGTAATGGGATTGATGGGCCAAATGGTATTTCTGGTTTTAGTTCCTTGAGGAATCACCACACTGTCTTCTGTAATGGTTGAACTAATTTAGTGTAAAAACGTTCCTATTTCTCTACATCCTATCCAGCATCTGCTGTTTCATGACTTTTTAATGATCATCGTTCTAACTGGTATGAGATGGTATCTCACTGTGGTTTTGATTTGCATTTCTCAAATAACCAGTGATGATAAGCTTTGTTTTCATAAGTATGCTGGCCTTATAAATGTCTTCTTTTGAGAAGTGTCTGTTCATATCCTTTGCCCACTTTTTAATGGGGTTGTTTGTTTTTTTCTTGTAAATTTGCTTATGTTCCTTGTAGATTCTGGATATTAGCCCTTTGTCAGAGGGATAGATTTAAAAATTTTCTCCCATTCTGTAGGTTGCCCGTTCATTCTGATAAGAGTTTCTTTTGCTGTGCAGAAGCTCTTTAGTTTAATTAGATCCCGTTTGTCAATTTTGGCTTTTGTGGCTATTGCTTTTGGCTTTTTAGTCATGAAGTCTTTGCCCATACCTATGTCCTGAATGGTATTGCCTAGGTTTTCTTCTGGGATGTTTATGGTTTTATGTTTTATGTTTAAGTCTTTAATCCCTCTTGAGTTAAATTTGTATAAGGGTTAATGAAGGGGTGCTGTTTCAGTTTTCTGCATATAGCTAGCCAGTTTTCCCAACACTGTTTATTCAATAGGGAATCCTTTCTTCATTGCTTGTTTTTGTCAGGTTTGTCAAAGATCAGATGGTTGTAGATGTATAGTGTTATTTCTGGGGCCTCTGTTCTGTTCCATTGGTCTATATATCTGTTTTGTTACCAGTACCATGCTGTTTTGCTTACTGTAGTCTTGCAGTATAGTTTGACATCAGGTAGTATGATGCCTCCAGCTTTGTTCTTTTTAGTTAGGATTGTCTTGGCTATGTGGGCTCTTTTTCGTTTCCATATGAAATTTAAAGTAGTTTTTTTCTGATTCTGTGAACAAAATCATTGGTACCTTGATGGGGATTGCATTAAATCTATAAATTACTTTGGGCAGTATGGCCATTTTCATGATATTGATTCTTCCTATCCATAAGCAAGGAATGGTTTTCCATTTGTTTGTGTCCTCTCTTATTTCCTTGAGCAGTGGTTTGTAGTTTTCCTTGAAGAGGTTCTTCACATCCCTTGTAAGTTGTATTCCTAAGTATTTTATTCTTTTTGTAGCAATTGTGAATGGGAGTTCACTCATGATTTGGCTCTCTCTTAGTCTATTATTGGTGTATAGGGATGCTTGTGATTTTTGCACATTGATTTTGTATTTTGAGACTTTGATGAAGCTGCTAAGCAACTTAAGGAAATTTTGGGCTGAGATGCTGGGGTTGTCTAAAGGTACAATCATGTCATTTGCAAACAGAGACAATTTTGACTTCCTCTCTTTATATTTGAATGCCCTTTATGTCTTTCTTTTGCCTGATTGTTCTGGCCAGAACTTCCAACACTATGTTGAATAGGAGTGGTGAGAGAAGGCATCCTTGTCTTGTGCCAGTTTTCAAAGGTAATGCTTCCAGCTTTTGCCAATTCAGTATGATATTGGCTGTGGGTTTGTCATAAATAGATCTTATTATTTTGAGGTACGTTTCATTAATACCTAGTTTATTTAGAGTTTTTAGCATGAAGAGGGTGTTGAATTTTATCAAAGGCCTTTTCTGCATCTGTTGAGACAATCATGTGGTTGTGTCATTAGTTCTGTTTGTGATGGATTATATTGATTGTATGTTGAACCAGCCTTGCATCCCAGGGATGAAGCTGACTTAATCGTGGTGGATAAACTTTTTGTTGTGCTGCTGGATTTGATTTGCCAGTATTTTATTGAGGATTTCTGCATTGATGTTCATCAAGGATATTGGCCTGACATTTTTTTTCTTGCTGTTTTTCTGCCAGGGTTTGGTATCAAGATGGTGCTGGCCTCATAAAATGAGTTAAAGAAGAGTCTCTCTTTTTCTATTGTTTGGAATAGTTTCAGAAGAAATGGCACCAGCTCCTCTTTGTACCTATGGTAGAATTTGGCTGTGAATTCATCTGGTCCAGGGCTTTTTTTTTTTTAGCTGGTAGGCTATTAATTACTGTCTCAATTTCAGAACTTGTTATTGGTGTATTCAGGGATTTAACTTTTTCCTGGTTTAGTCTTGTGAAAGTGTATGTGTCCAGGAATTTACCCATTTCTTCTAGATTTTCTAGTTTATTTTCATAGAGGTGTTTATAGTATTTTCTGATGGTAGTGTGTATTTTTGTGGAATCAGTGGTATTATCCCCTTTTTCCATTTTTTATTGTGTCTATTTGACTCTTCTCCCTTTTCTTCTTTATTAGTCTGGCTAGCAGTCTCTCTATTTTCTTAATATTTTCAAAAAACCAGCTCCTGGATTCAATGATTTTTTTTGAAGGGTTTTTGTGTGTGTGTCTCGGTCTTCTCAGTTCCGTTCTGATCTTAATTATTTCTTGTCTTCTGTTAGTTTTTAAATTTGTTTGCTCTTGCTTCTCTAGTTTTTAATTGTGATGTTAGGGTGTTAATTTTAGATCTTTCCCACCTTCTGATGTGGGCATTTAGTGCTAAAAATTTCCCTCTAAACACTGCTTTAGCTATGTCCCAGAGATTCTGTACATTGTGTTTTTGTTCTCATTTGTTTCAAAGAACTTCTTTATTTTTGCCTTAATTTTTTTATTTACCCAGTAGTCATTCAGGAGCAGGTTGTTCAATTTCCATGTAGTTGTGCGGTTTTGAGTGAGTTTTGTAAACCTGAGTTCTAATTTGTTTGTGCTGTGGTCTGAGAAACTTTTTGCTATGAATTACGTTGTTTTGCATTTACTGAGAGGTGCTTTATTTTCAGTTCTGTTGTCTATTTTAGAATAAATGAAATGTGGTGCTGAGAAGAATGTATATTTTGTTGATTTGGGGTGGAGAGTTCTGTAGATGTCTGTTAGGTCTGCTTGGTCCAGAGCTGAGTTCAAGTCCTGAATATCCTTGTTAATTTTCCATTCCATTGTTCTGCCTAATATTGGCAGTGGGTGTTAATGTCTCCCACTATTATTGTGTGGGAGTCTAAATCTCATTATAGGTCTCTAAGAAATTCCTTTATGAATCTGGGTGCTCCTGTATTGGGTACATATATACTTAGTGTAGCTAGTTCTTCTTGTTGCATTGATCCCTTTACCATTATATAATGCCCTTCTTTGTCTTTTTTTATTTTTGTTGGTTTAAAGTCTGTTTTATCAGAGACTAGGATTGCAGTCCCTGCTTTTTTTGCTTTCCATTTGCTTCATAAATCTTCCTCCATCCCTTTATTTTGAGCCTATGTGTGTCTTTGCATGTGAGATGGGTCTCCTGAATACAGCACATCTTTATCCACCTTGACTATCAAATTTGGCAGTCTGTGTCTTTTAATTAGGGTTTTTAGCCCATTTGCATTTAAGGTTAATATTATTATGTGTGAATTTAATCCTGTCATTATAATGTTAGCTGGTTTTTGCCCATTAGTTGATGCAGTTTCTTCATAGTGTTGATGGTCTTTACAATTTGGTGTTTTTGCAGTGGCTGGTACCAGTTTTTGCTTTCCACATTTAGTCCTTCCTTCAGGAGCTCTTGTTAGGCAGGTCTGGTGGTGACAAAAATCTCTCAGCATTTGCTTGTCTGTAAAGAATGCTATTTGTCCTTTGCTTATGAAGCTTAGTTTGGCTGGATATGAAATTCTTGGTTGAAAATTCTTTTCTTTAAAATTGTTGCATATTGTCCCCCAGTCTCTTCTGACTTCTAGGTTTCTGCAGAGAGATCTGCTGTTAGTCTGATGGGCTTTTTTTTGTGGGTAACCTGATCTTTCTTACTGGCTGCTCCTAATATTTTTACCTTCAATTCAAACTTGGTGAATCTGATGATTTTGTGTCTTGGGGTTGCTTTTCTCAAGGAGTATCTTTGCAGTATTCTCTGTATTTCCTAAATTTGAATGTTGGCCTGTATTGCTCAGTTGGAAACATTCTCCTGGATAATATCCTGAAGAGTGTTTTCCAACTTGGTTCCATTCTCCCTGTCACTTTCAGGTACACCAATCAAATGTAGCTTTGGTCTTTTCACATTGTTCCACATTTCTTGGAGGCTTTGTTCATTTTTTTTAAATTCTTTTTTCTCTAATCTTGTCTTCATGCTTTATTTCAATAAGTTTATCTTCAATCTCTAATATCCTTTCTTCTGCTTGATTGATTTGGCTGTTGATACTTTTGTATGCTACGTGAAGTTCTTATGCTGTGTGTTTTAGCTTCATTAGTTCATTTATTTTCTTCTCTAAACTGGTTATTCTAGTTGGTAATTAGTCTAATCTTTTTTCAAGATTCTTAACTTCCTTGCATTAGGTTAGAACATGCTGTTTTAGCTCACAGGAGTTTGTTATTACCCACCTTCTGTTATTGCTGACCTAGTTTTGTCAATTTGTCAAATTCATTCTCCATCCAGTTTTGTTCTCTTGCTGGCAAAGAGCTGTGATCCTTTGGAGGAGAAGAGGCATTCTGGAGTTTGGAATTTTTAGCCTTTTTGCCCTGTTTTTTCTTCATCTTTGTGGACTCATCTACCTTTGGTCTTTGAGGTTGGTGACCTTCAGATGGTTTCTTTGTGGACATCCTTTTTGTTGATGTTGATGCTATTCCTTCCTGTTAGTTTTCCATATAACAGTCAGGCCCCTCTTCTGCAGATCTGCTGGAGTTTGCTGGAGGTCCACTCCAGACCCTGCTTGCCCTGGTATTACCAGAAGAGGCAGCAGAACAGCAAAGATTGCTGTCTGTTCTTTCCTCTGTAAGCTTTGTTTCAGATGGGCACCCACCAGATGCCAGCTGGAGCTGTCCTGTATGAGGTGTCTGTTGACCTCTGCTGGGAGATGTCTCCCAATCAGGAGGCGGGTGGTAATGGACCCACTTGGGGAGGCAGTCTGTCCCTTGGCAGAGCTCAAGCACTGTGCTGGGAGATCCATTGCTTTCTTTAGAGCTGGCAGGCAGGAAACTTTAAGTCTCCTGAAGCTGCACCCACAGCCACTCCTACTTCCAGGTGCTCTGTCCCAGGAGATGAGAATTATATCTATAAGCCCCTGACTGGGGCCGCTGCCTTTCTTCCAGAGATGCCCTTCCCAGAGAGGAGGAATCTAGAGAGGCAGTTTGGCTATGGCTCTGCCTAGTTCAAACTTTCTAGGGGCTTTTTTTTACACTGTGAGGGGAAAACCACCTACTTAAGCCTCAGTGATGGGGGACGCCTCTCCCCACACAAGCTCGAGCCTCCCAGATCGGCTTCAGACTACTGTGCTGGCAGTGAGAATTTCAAGCCAGTGGATCTTAACTTGCTGGGCTCCATGTAGGTAGGAGTCCCTGAACTAGACCATTTGACTCTCTGGTTTCAGCCCCCTTTCCAGGGTAGTAAACAGTTCTGTCTCACTGGCATTCCAGACGCCACTAGGGTATATATATGTATATATGTATAAAAACTCCTGCGGCAAGCTCAATGTGTGCCCAAATGGACATCCCGTTTTGTGCTTGAAACCCAGGGCCTGGGTGTAGGCACCCAAGGGAAACTCCTGGTCTGAGGGATGCGAAGACCATGTGAAAAGCATAGTGTCTGGGCTAGAATGCACCATTTCTCATGGAACGGTCCCTCATAGCTTCCCTTGGCTAGGGGAGGGACTTGCCTGACATCTTGTGCTCCCGGGTAAGGTGATGCCCCACCCTGCTTTTGTTTGTCCCCTGTGGGCTACACCCACTGTCTAACCAGTCCCAATGAGATGAGCTGGTTACCTTATTTGGAAATGCAGCAATCACTTGCCTTTTGCATTGATCTTGCTGGGAACTGCAGGCTGAAACTGTTCCTATTTGGCCATATTGCCAGTCACTGATTATTAGCAATTTTGTATATTGGAAATATGAAGTGTTGGAGTTTTATTTGATGGAGTGAGTAGAGACATCTTTGGAATATTCAACATAATACAAAGGTTTCAGGTTTTGAAGCTCAATTGTAATTCAATAAATAGTCATTCCCCAACTCGGCATAGGGATGGGTTCCTGGAGAGAAGAAAACATTGCTTCTTTTATAGAATTATTTGATGGAGGACATTGCTTAATAGGGTGATTTACTCAGTTTTCTAATTATCTATGATATTTATAGAACTCACACAAAGCAATCTAGTGTTATGGAAATAACATCACACTGGACTTAGATGGGATAGAGAGAGCCCTTGGCCCTCTAGAAAGAATGGATTTGAATGATACCATGGTCTAAGTGAGTGAATTTATTTCCAACAGCAACAGAGTACAATACAGGACTTGAAGTAAAGCATGTTCATTTCTAGAAAATGTGTTCATTCTCTTATGAACTGTTTCTGTCTCTGATTAAGAGACTGGAATAGTAAGCTGAGAGGATTCATGTCAGACTCCCAGGAGCTCAGGCAATAACTCAATCAGAAACAGGTAAGAGCTGAATTGGTGGGTACTGTCAATCACTGCTCAGTTAGATCAAACTAATGATGACTGTTGGCATGGCTTCACTTGACAAACATTTAGAGTTCTAAGAGAAGGAAAAAATAAGCACTCATACACCTATGTTCTCAAAGTCAAATTCATTTTGGCCACTTGCCTAAGACCCCCTGCAGAATCCCGACAGTGATGAGACCCAGCTTTACTAGTTAGAAAAATAGACTTCTGCTCAATGTACCAGCAGTTCTACATGGGTGCTTCCAACACCAATTTATTTGACAACAAACTTAGTTACCAAGTGCTACACTTCCTCTCTCTTGCCTAACCCAGGGAAAAATGCAATTGGTTTTCAATTACTCCTTTTTGACTGAATTTGTCCAAGAAAATATCTTTACCCTTCAGTGAGCAGGAGGAAGAGAGAATTTTGGGATGAGGGCTGGAGAGGAGTTAAAAATCATGGCAAGAGGGGGCCCACAGGTAGAAATTATGTGTGGCTATTATTTGAGCTCTCCTGCCAGTCATTACATACATGACTTCTGGGATAAGCTGGTTTGTCCAGTTGTGGTTCCAACACTTGAATGTGGTTCCAAGCCGCATTTTAACATTCAGAGTAGCCCAACTAAACAGTAATTCTCGTTTTCCTTTTTATGATTTTTGTCTTCCTGTTTCTAACAATTTATTCCTTCCCAGGTATTCAGTGACATTTTCCTAAATTGTTTAAAATGAGAAGAATTGCACACTGCAAGTCAAGATCCAAGTGTCTTTGACTGAGCCATCTCAGCTCTGCTATTATGGTGTGATTACAGGCAAGTCACTTATTTTTCCTGATATTTCAAACAAAGAAATTGAACAAGGTAGTGTGTAAGGCATCATGCCGTTCTAATAGCCTGATATCCCTGATGGAATTGCAGTACGCTGCCTCTCTCTGGTGCCAGGATTCAGCTGCAGCCTCTGCTGTCAGTGAGGTCCTCTCTACTCTTAGATAGCTTCTGGTCCTCAGAAAGATTTTACGCAACTAATTTTGTCCTATTCATTAATTAACAATATAAATATATATGTTTAAATTAACAACTCCTCCAAAAACAGTGAACCATTAATAATAAAATTTTATAATCATCATAAAACCGTCCAGGGCATGGAAGATGGTGTAATAATTCATACCTAATTGCCTTCAACCTTGGGCCTACAAACACGCTAGTTAGAGAAATGAATTCACATACTGTAATTCATGCCAGGTCATGTTTTATTATTTAATTCATTCTCAATACTTGAAAAAAAAAAGCCTTTGGTGTTCAAACAGTCCACAAACTCACCATGCCACAAATTCCATGGAGATCAAGAGAAATTCCTCACTTATCTATATCATGAGCCCCTTGGATGTGAGTTCAATCTGAAACTTGGTGTTTTCTATAGTACACAGATTATTTTACTTAATAATAGAAATAAGTTACGCAATGTAAATAATTACCTTACTTACAAGGTAAGAATACTGAGAAAATTCTTTGTTAAGGAAAAAAGAGCAAAGGATGAGCAGTCCACAGTATGAGTAAAAATAGCAATTTACAAATGAAACTGTACAACAACTGTAGCAAAATCTTTAACAGCAGAAATTCTGGAGCCAGAGCTATGAAGCTTTGAGAGGGCACACACTACCTAGTTTATATCTGCAGATGAGAGCATGGGATAGATGATCTGTGTTTAAATCTCAGCTCCACCACTTATTTGTTGTATTTGACTCTTAGTAAGTTGAATGTCTGTGAGCTCCAATTTTCTTATCTGTATGAAGGAAAAGATGATACTTGTTAGGAAGAGTATGTAAGTTTATGTAAGTGTTTGGAAAAAGGTCTGCTACTCAGTAAGTGAAGCATATAAGTTATTAGTAGTATATTAGAGATCCTGGCACTCTTCCTTAAATGCTTGTAAAGGTATGTGTGTGCTTCATGTGTATGGTAGCCTAGGTGCTTATACATGATCTACCCTGAGGACTGTTTGCAAATGTAACAGGGTTAATTAACCTGGGAGGGTTTAAGATACACTGAGAATGTTAGTATGAATGAGGAAAATAACAGATAAAAGGAAAAGAGGCAAGAATGGGGGAAATTTTTGTGTATTTCAATAATAAGCAGCATTCAAATGGATTTTTAAAAAAACTCAACAATTAGGATTTTTCTTCTTGGATTGTTAGTGTGGCATAAAGACTTCTGTTCATGAATCTTTATTGGAGATACACAGTGATTATTTTAATAAAAGAATACATCATGCAAGGAAAGAGAGACTGTTATACTGATTTTTTTCTTGGGTGCAAATGCATAGTTTTCTGTGTGAAGGTCTAAAACAGTGTTGCTGCACTTCTGGAGTGTGTTTTTCTGCCTCACAGTATCTAGGGCTGTCAGCTGAACCAACTCCTGTAATGATCGAGAGCTTATGAAAACCAAAATGGTAAATACATTTCTATGGGATTAGGTGACCAACCTCTTTAGCAAATAACCAAAGCTCAGAGAGGGCATCTGCTTGGATTTTGTATCAAAAACTCTACATTTTTCTCTTAGTCCATCAGCTATTCAGGCTCAATTAATGTGTGTTTACCTTGCTTAACAGAAACTGTTCTTAGGCAAGAGATGCTGCTTGCTTTCAACATGAAGTGTAAATCAGAGGCTGGGATGAACCACACAAAGAAAGCAACGCAATAATACTATGTAATGGGAAGCTCAAGGTTCAAATCTCAGCTCTCTTGCAGAAGGGCATTTAATTGTTTTAACTGTGATTTCCTCATCTGTAGAATAAAGAGATTGGATTAGATGACCTCCAATATTGGTTCAAAATAGTCTGTGTGTTTTATTAGTTTCAGAAATCTCAAAGCGGATTTGTTAACAAGGATATCATAACATGTTTGTGGATTTGGGGATATGTCTAGTACCCCTGCTTTTTAATGTACTAATTTTGTCTAATTATTTTGTATATTGATTAAATATTTTTGAAGCAATTATTATCTTCCAGGCCACACAGTGGGAATATAACAGTTAAAGAAAAATGATAACTACCCCTGCTCTCAAAAAAAAAAGATGATCATTCATTTTTCCAATGAAAACAATACAAATCTGGGTAGTAAATTGAATATATATATATGTGTGTATATGTGTGTGTGTATATATATATATATATTTTCTTTTTTCTCCTATATATATATATATATATATACATATATATATATATATATATATGTGTACATATATATGTGTGTGTATATATATATATATACTTTTAGGCTAATAGAGAAGAAGTATTCATAGTATTTATGCATTTATGATAACATCTCCAGTGCATCATATACATAATGCTAATGTGGAAGTAATAGTTTGTTCACTCTCACATTTCATAAAGCAATATTGGTCATGCTCTTTAGAAAAGTGTTTGCCATTGATGTCTTTTCCGTCATCAGAGCCACTTTAATAGTAGTTATCACAGTTTGCCAGAGCATGTAATCTTTTCTCTCATCTAAATTGTTTGATTTACATACTTTTGGAAGGGCATGTATATTATATACTCCCCCTGGAAATTCTGTACTAAGCCACAGTTTCATAAATGTGATCTCTGCATGCAATAAAGTCATTTACTCTGTGTGTATGTGTGTGTGTGTAGCAGTTTTTAAAAGGCTTATTTACAGCAGCATCCAACACTTGTAGCTGAGAGGTCATCCCCCAAGAATAATAAAAACTGTGCTAAATTTTTAAATTTTTTAAAGAAGTTTTTTTATTAATTCAGTTAGATATCCTCTATGAACTGGTATTGATTGAAGAAGTCATGAAGTAAAGCAATTTCTCTATAAAAATAATCAATTCTTCAATAAAAAGTAATTGAAAGAATTCCTTCTCTCTGAGATACTCTAAAGGGATTCCTAAATAAGATGATTCTTCCCCTTTTTTGAGAAGATCATATATGAAGCTTTGGGAGTGCACACACTCCCTAGTTGATATCTGCAGATGAGGGCATGGGATGGATGGTAAGGGAGAAATCATTTTTATAAATCCTGATCTTACAACTATTGGTCACTGGACACATTCGCCTTATTATAATAGCAGACATTTTAATAATACATCATACAACTTTTCTTTTCTTTCTTTCTTTTCTTTTTTCTTTTTTTTNTTTTGAGGCAGTTTTGCTCTGTTGCCCAGGCTAGAGTGCAGTGGCATAATCTCAGCTCACTGCAACCTCTGCCTCCCAGGTTCAAGCAATTTTCCTGTCTCAGCCTACCAAGTAGCTGGGATTGCAAGCATGTGCTACCATGACTGGTTAATTTTTGTATTTTCAGTAGAGACAGGATTTTACCACGTTGGTCAGGCTGGTCTCGAGCTCCTGATCTCGAGTAATCTGCCGGCCTTGGCTTCCCAAAGTGCTGGGATTATAGGTGTGAGCCACTGCACAAGGCCATACAATTTTTCTTAATGTTGCACAATTAGAAAACAATGATTATTGTTGAAGTTTATGATATATCTGTATTGTAAAAGCAACATTTTTTGTTCATGAGACAAGTGGTTCACTAGAAGCCTGGGCTTTAGGAAAAAGTACTAAGTGAATGAAGTTGTGACTGCACAAAACAAGAAATGCTCGGGCAGAAATTAGAACTATGAGGCATTTTATTAATTATTGTGGAGACCAGTCACGCAGCTTACAACTTTTGTTTCCACCTGTTTTATGAGGTTCATTTCTGCCAGTATTAGGGTGATTTTTTCCAGGCAAAAGGCCTCTAATTCGTTGTAAATTAATCAATACCCATCAGTTTCATAAGAAAAACATCCTAATCAGATTGGTTTTCAATGGAATCTATCTTGCTGAATCTTGGTGTCTCCTTTAGCTTTGGAAGGAGACAGCATTTTTAGCCAAACTGTGGCCTCGTCTGAAATCTTGCAATGTCTTATTAATCTGGATGGAGAAGAAAGTGTTTGGAAGATACAAGTTGGCGAGATATCTAAAGTGCTGTTAAAAAGCCTATTTTAATAAAAATCTTCTAAAATATACACATACTTCCTTATTGAACAAAGCTTCTCAAAAATAAACAAATCTTTTTCTTGGGTCAGGCTCACTATTTGATGGACATCTATTTCTATAATAGCCCTATTCCCTATTTGAGAATTCTTATTTCATACCATGTGACCAGCTGTCCCTTCTTACTATAACGGTATTGGGCAAAATTCCTCAGCTCTCAAGTTATTTGTGATCTGCTGGCAATTGTGGTGGTGCCGTCATGTGTCATGTGCCAGGAAGAGTTTAACAGCCATGCTTGGGAAGCAGTAGTGAGGCTGAATTTTTTATCTTCACTGAGCTGCTTAGTTGCCAAGTCACTGTAAGCCAGCTTCTTTACTTCTTCAAGGCTCAGCATCCTCATCTAAAACATTAGGGATAATACTACTTGCTCTTCAGAGTTATAGTAAGGCTTAAATCAGATAAAAAAAGTTCTGAGGTCAGTATCTGGCATATAGTATTAGTTCTATTTCCATCTAAATGCTCCCAAGCTTCCCCTAATCAACAATAGTAAATTAATAAGCTCTGTTTTCTCTCCCTTCCCGAAGAGTAAAAACATTTTGGATAGGTATTCTTCAGTTCCTTTGATAGGACAAGCTCCAGGTGAAGCTAGCATAGTTCCTGCCCTCACGGAGCTTAGTAAGTCACAGAAAACCAACATGAAACAAGTAATGACAGGTACTGTGACCACATGTAAAGAGGAAACGTGTCTTAGTGTGGAAGGTCAGGAGAAGCCTCCATGAGGATACCACATCCAAGATGGGCCCAGAAGGATGACTAGAAGTGTGCTAGAGGAGGGGCAGGAAAGTGTGGCAGACTGAGGAACAGACACACTTGTGTGAGGGCCTTGCCGTGGAAGGCATGATATATTTAAGGGTTTGCAATTTCAGGTGGGAGGAAAGAAGGATTAGATGAGGGTTGGGAGCTGGGATGAGGCAGGTGTGGTACACAGTTTAGACCTTGGGCACAAGGACAAGTTTTGGACCACATTCTGAGGGAGATGAAGGCCATGAATGGGCTTAAGCAAGGATGATAATCCAGAGGCTTACAATTGTTGGTAGAATATTGAAATGTTTCCATACTGCTGGATAAACAGCTAGACCCCGAGTCTCCTACTACTTAACCCTTTCCCAAACCCCGCCTGCTCCCAGCTCATCCAGAGGCTGGCAGGACCTACTAGTATCTGCTCCAATTGTTCTGTGGCAAATCCCACATAGATTGCTAAACATATTAAATACTACATCTGGCTTTAAGTAAGATTGCCCCTCCTTATGTTTCTCCACTACTTATGCATTTGCAGTTGTGTTCAGGATTGTTAAAGAAGTCAGAAAGTATTATGATTTAATGCAGTTAAAATATTTGAATGGTCTTAGAGCCATTTTTCCACCTCTTTTTTCCTAACCCACATTGTGAATTGAAGTTAACGTGGCATTCTGTTGATTCTACTTCTGAAATGTCTCTTAAATGAATCGTTTTCTTCTTTCCTATTACTAGTGAGTGCATTCAGTCAGTCCTTTTTCTCTCTCCTTGCATTACATATAATCCAGCAACCCTTGCCTGGGCTCCATGTTTTTCTTCTCTTCCTGGCCCAAACCATTCTCCACATGCTGTCAGTGTCCAGAACAGTGTCTAACACACACTTGGCGCTCGATAAATGTTTTTTGAATGAATGAATGAATGTGTGAAATGAGAACATGAACAAATGACACATACGCAAATGGATACAAGTGGAAAAGCACAGCCAATTATTCTGCATTAGGGCTTCCCAAAGTGTGACTTTGGAAGGTCCAGGACCAACATTTTTTATTTTACTAGTTAGTCATGTCTTTTAACATGCATGAGAAAAATGTTTATACATACATTAAACTCATGTTTTATTGTTTAGAACAATACTAAGTGAAAAACAGAGTCAGGTTAAAATTGATTAAAACATATAAGGTAAAATATAGGGTAGTACCATTCAGACATAACAAAAATGGTGTAGATGTTATGCAGTCACTGAAGTTTGAAAAAAACGGTCAACACAGTATCTTGTGACCAAGTTTACAGATTTCATTGCCTCTTTCCTGAAGTAGAACTGACTTGGGAGAATTGTCAGGGTCAAGCAAGACCATGAATCCATGATCTACAGATTCTGATGGGCACTAGAGTTTCCCCATATAAGTCATGTTAAAAAAAAAAAAAGAAAAGAAAAAGTTAGCTTAGAGGATATATACTACACAAGACTTTTGGAGTGGAGTAAACAGTCTCAGGTAATTTCAGGAAAGTTGAAAAACCTTTCCACAGTCTGAGAAATATAAAACAGATTGAATTTTATCCCCAAAAGCTGAGTGCAGTGAGAAGCCATGGAAAGAGAATGGATTTTGTAGTTAGATGTGAGTCCAAACACTACCCTGTCTGTCACTTATTAGCTGCTTGACGTTGGACAAATACTTATGCTTCTTTGAATTTCTTCACTAGTTAAATAGGCTAAGTAATCGTGGCATTAGCAAGAATATAAGATTAACATAGAAACACAGGTTAGCACAGTTTTTGGCATATAGTTGGCATTTCATAAAGACAGCCTCTCATTTCAACCCTCTTAAATATAATCTGTTTAAAATAAGAGTAAAAATAAAGTAAAATAAAACCAGATTGTGATAGCACTAGGTTTTTTCTCTCTCAACAGAAACAATTTGAAAAAAACTGATGGAAGAAAAGTGATTTTCAATAGCACTGAACTATTCCCCTGAGCCTTTAAAAAAATCTCATATTGAAATGAATGAATATACAAGTGTCATTTATTGACTGCCTCCTCCCATAAGCGGTGAATTGCTTTGAAATCATGTGGAGGTAATTGTGAAAGGAAGTTGTATGCATACAATTACTTCTCTGGTGCAATGAAGATCATATATCAGTTCAAAAACAATTCATCTACAACTTCTTCAGTTTCACTGATTTCATAGATTACAACCAAAAATAAGCTAAGACTGAAGAACCAAAAGGCTATGGAGAGACTCTCAGGGTCTGATCTTGCATGCAACTCTACTTGTGATGGAGCCTGGGTGAGGTTGAGAGAAGGCAGTGAGAATTTTAGGAGGCCTAGTGTGACACCAGCTCTTCTCAGCGCTTTCTTGTTTTTTGAAAAGACAGATTTGATCTCAGTGACAGAAGCTGTTTCTTGCCTATTTGCCATGTCTCCCACTGCACTCCTGTCGGCTCAGGGCGGTCTAGCAACTATAACCATTGATACTTGGGCTGGTCGCTAGATATAGCCATTCTGACCTTTAGAAGCAACTCTAGCTTGAAAGGGTCAGAATATAACCTTATGAAAACCTCTCTGAAATTTGTGGTTAAGAATTTTGTTTATAAGGACAAGTCCTCTGGTTTGTCTCAAAGAGAGTAACTAGAGGTAGAAAGGTATCTTCCTTTATTTTTCTTTAAATTCTTAAGTGGCAATATAACACTTCACTTTGTCCTCAGGAGGATCCAACTGCTGAAAAGTCTTCCAGATACTTCCTTCTCAGTGGTGCCTTTGGACAGTCATGGCAGGAATATTGATCAGGAATAGCCTAATGAAATATTAGTGCCAGTGAATGTGTTGCAGAAGGAGCAGATCCAGTCTGTGAGAGTTATATTGGCGAAAAATTGGGCCCATTAGGGGCCTTGTTGAGTATTCAGGAGAGACAATTCTTCCTTTATAAAATATGCTTTGGTTTGCCTTATGGAAAATTTATTGTTAATTCATTTGATGTACTCCTTTAAGAGGTCAACTTTGACTTTCAGTGCTCTCAGAATTTATTCTTCACTCCATTGTTCCTTGCAAACCATCCTTATTGAATTTCTTTATGCATTTGAGTTGTCAAGTAGCCAATGTACTCTCTAAACTGCTCTATACAATTAACAGATATTTTTTTGATTGGGGCAGGATGAAAATCAGGCTTAGTACATACAAGGAAAATTAATTAGCCTATGGTATTTTCAGAAATAAAACTCACTAAAGCCAAGGCTCCCACACCTGTATAGGTCAACTAGCTGAAGAATTGTCGAATCATCAGGATTGTAGTACTATGAAAATAACTGATGTCCATGAAAATATGTAGGCTCTGCTCTTCCTGTGGTTGGGCTGAGAGCTTTTTAGAAGGAGTGCATTTCAATAACTAGGAAACTTATAAGAAGAAGAAAGATCTTTGCTGCCATGTCATGATAGGATCTATTTTATAATCAGTGGCATGGCTAGTTGATATATTAATTTTAATTCTAATGACCAAACCAGATTATTTTAGCCACATGGTTACATTAAGTAGCCTAGAAATCCTTGAAAAGCATAACATTCCAAAAATCACCATATAAAAAAATTGCTGTTTAATGTTGGTTTCTTTACCATAAAATAGGGGTAGCTGTTAATACTGTGGTTCAGAATGAGTTTTTCCATTGATTACATGTGATGCATATGACAAGTAGTTCTTATTTCCCAGTTGAGGTACATGATTCAAGTAAAATGAGTTAGAGTTACCCAAACTAAGGATTCAATAAAGAAATATAGATAATAAGTTTTACTTTTAAATTGGCTAGTAAGGCTTTTCTACAATCTTGGCCTGGTTACCTTTTTAATTTGATTATGTTCTTTCCCCCATTTTTACTGTGCCAATATATTCCTAGTTCCCCAATTTATCAAGTCATTTTGCTATATACCTTCTCTTTGCCAGGATTATTTTGTTGGTCTTCTTCAATGTTCTTAAACCAATGCCTATATGAAACAATCCCTTTTTATTATTATTTATTTTATTGTGGTAAGACTATAGCATGAGATACATTATCTTCAAATTCTTAATCTACAACACATTATTGTTGACAATAGGTACAAAATTGTATAGCAGATCTCTAGAAACTTGTTTATTTTGTTTACATAAAATGATTCTTGACCATCTCCCAATCTGCAGTACAACTGATCATTTTTTCTTTGTAATCCATTGTAGCTTGCTCTAATCGCTCAGCATAATTATAATACAACTGTACATATTGATTATGTATCTGTCTCCTTTCACAAATTATAGAATCCTGAGGCCAGAGAGTGCATCTAATTCAATTATTCTCAGCACCTACACATAGCCTGACATAATGAATAAAAAGGTGAACGAAAGTGTGAATGAATAAATAAAATCCAGTGAAGTGAACATTAGCCCTATAATTTAAAGCATAAATAGCAAACATGTGACCCAAATGCTATACTGTCTCTTCCTATATGCAGAACAGATTTTTTCAATTAGAAAAGGCCTAACTGGATTAGGCCACTGAGTCTAGATCTAGGCAGTCTAAGCCTTCTGAATTTAGCTGTCTGCTAGCACAGTCATAATATCTTGTGAAGTTATTTAGAACAGTGGTATCCTAACATTGCAAAATTATAATAAGAAGTAGCTCTATTAGAAAAAATAATTGGGGAGCACATCTTTGATGGATAGCTCTGTATACCCCTGTATGCTGCATGCAGAGACTGACCCATATGGATTGCATCAGTGGGCTCTTATGTCCTCTGAATTCCAGTTGGGTTTGGCAAGACACCTAGAGGATAGGAGAAAGTGAGGCCGGGGTACCCTGGCTCATCTGGTCCACTTATCAAAGGCAACAGGTCCTGTTAAATAGCCCTCTCTGCAACTGTGTCTTTGGTTCGGGTGTCTACTCTCTTCTTATGCCCCTTCCTTGCTGTTATTTGTTTTGTATGCCCTGTCTGTCATTGCTTTTACTAAGTTTTGGTACCCCAAACTTTTTTCAATTGTTTCTATATAAACTTGCCTTGGTTTATTCAATCTGTGGATACCTTCTGTTGGTTGCTGAGAACCTGATTGATATCCCTCCAATACATGAATAAATTTTAATACATTAGATATATATATAATGCATTAAAATTCATATGTATAATATATATATATATGTCCTAGTTGCCATATACATGTGAGATACTAGTAAAACTCAATTTTTCTTATTTTTTTCAAAGTGACCTAATTATACTTTATTTAATGCAACTTTAATGAGAGAACATTTTACATATATGTGAAATAGCTCTCCAGTTCTGATAGAGTGACACACATTAAATGTTAGGTTTGAAAAGACTGTAAAACATTCACATGTGACAGCTCTTAGTGAAGTACGAGTCTTTCATATTCCATAATTGTTTGAAACATCCAGGAGAGCTAGGTCCTTTATCTCCTCTAGAAGTGTGTGTAGGCTCCTTCCCTTTGTTGGCAATATTCTTGATATTCTTCCTGAATGATGTTTACTTTGACTTCTTGGGCAAGCTGAGCGTCTTCCACAGATTTGGTTACTTCTTTCACTAACTCACTCTTCAGCAAGGGGGAACTCTGATGAAAAAGTTCTGTATTTGATATTTTGTAATTTTTCTCATTGTTTTGGAAGGGATGAAGTTTAATTTCTTATTTTTAAAAATATATTTTATGTTTAAGGGTACACATGCAGGTTTATTATATAGGTAAACTGCACGTCATGGGGATTTGGTGTACAGATTATTTCATCACCAGGGTAATAAACATCATACCTGATAGAGAGTTTTTTGATCCCTTCCCTCATCCCCCCTGCCACCTGCAAGCAAGCCCCAGTTTCTGTTGTTCCCTTCTTTGTGTCCATGTGTACTCAATATTTAGCTCCCACTTAGGCATCTTCTTTCTATACCCTAGTCAATCATTTCATGTTCTCACACTTTGGAAAACACTGATTTAGAAATGAGTTATCCAAGTCTTCCTATCAGGCTTTATAGAATAAGGCTCCGTTCAATGTAGTTTTGAAGGCACAAGAGCAGGCACTGGTTTCTGCAGGATTTATGTATTTACAGAAAAAACTACACAGATGGAGTCTGCTTGCTACACTTGACTCACCCATTTCTCTCAGGGCCTCGGGGTCAGTGCAGTCACTGCCAGAAAGGGAGTGTTAGCATAGTTCTGGCTCCCAGGCAGTCAGCAAAGCGGACATGGAGAATATTAGGATAGGACCAAATAATGCTTGAATTGCAGTCTATCATTTCCAAGAGATTTGTTTTTAACTAATGAATGAAGGTATAATAAACCTTTGGCTTTGAAATTTAATTCTTCAATCTTTACTGAAGAATGTTTCTAACCCCCTTCCCCAACCCAAATCAAAATCCGTGTTCTAGCGATGTCAATGGATAGAATCTGCAAGCAGTCTGACTCTGACTTAGGCTCAATTGTATTTTAAAAAGAAATCTTTTCTACACAGGATTAGAAACACTGAACCCTAGCTTTGTGAATTGTGTTGCCATAATTGTGGACACTTGCAGACAAATGTTTACCTCTCCTCTGTATTGGTATAATAACCACAGTCGTATCTTATGTCAACTAAAACATTTCTTTCAAGGCCGTCAGATGCACTACAAATATTTTTTCATTAACTCTCCAACCAACATTACAAATAGAACTAGTCTCATTAAACAACTGTTTTTGCTAACTTTCATTACAGAGCTAAACATTTTATGAATCTTAATAGTCTATAATCTCTTGATTTCCAGAGATAGTATTTTTCCCCCTTATGATGAACATTTTTTAAAAATCTTTTTAAGATCTTAAATAAATATAACATAATGATAAATGGAAATATTTAGAGAAACAGTCTCCCTTCTCCCTGGATTGTGAGAATGCGTAGTTAATAAACTGCTGTCTGTGTGTGTGTGTGTGTGTGTGTGTGTGTGTGTGTGTGTGCATGTGTGTGTGTATTTTAGACAGGGAGAGACATCCTCATTGTTTAGGCTATTATGAGTCACTTTGCTCTCACACAGTTTCTAATTTGGGGAAAGCAAAGAAGAGAATCCAGAGTAATAAGACTAGTTTTTAAAACTTTTATTATAGGCTCAGGAGTATATGTGCAGGATTTTTATGTAGGTAAACTCATGTCACGGGGGTTTGTTGTACAGATTATCTCATCACCCAGGTACTAAGCCTAGTTCACAATAGTTATTTTTCTGATCTTCTCCCTTTTCTCACCCTCCACCCTCAAGTAGATCCCAGTGTTTAATACACTAGAAGGAGTGAATTAGCAGAGTACACTGGGCTGAAAGACAAAGTTATTCAATACCAACACATCTAGTTAAAACAAGAACAGTTGTGAATTTTGAAGAAAGGAAAAGATATTTAAAATGATCAGGTAGAGAGAGAAAATTAATCCTGCTACACACAGAAGGTGTTCTGCCTCTCACATATCTTCAGATCTCCTTGTTTAGGATTCAGCTGTAGAAAATTAAACCGTATGGCAGGCATCTGATCTTTTGGTGCCCAATATTAGTATCATAAACACTAATAGAATATTGGACCTTGAAGGGATATTTTTAATGCTCAATTTTTTTTGTTTGCCAGTGAATGGACTGAGGATTAAAGATTTTGTGTGATTTCCTCAAGGAAGTGGAGAACTAAGGCTATAGTCTACATCTGCTGCGCCCTGGTTCCGTGTAGTTTCCACTAGATTAAATGCATTCGAAGTGTTAAGTTTATGTTTTAAAGATGGAAATATCTGCAAAATTGTTTTATTCAGAATGTTTTAATTTGCAGCAAGAAAACATGCTTAAATTATATAAAACTGAATGGTGTGATAAGAACAAAATCTAAACTGTGTGATTTCTAGTCTAGAGCTTTTTCCATGACATGAGAATTTATGCATATGCCAGATACTATGTTAGGTACTGAAGACACGAAGACAAACAGTGTAGGAGCTTTTCCTTTTCAAAGGAACTTCATGTAGAAAATGTGTGTTTTCCTGCATTTCCATATATATTCAAGCTAAACAACAGAGGCTGAAAGAGCATAAAACCCAAAGTGGCACATGACTTCATAGATGGTAGTTAAGTGCCTTATGTGAGAAATATGATTCCAGTTTGTGAGATCTGAGTTTCACATTAGCAGGAACTGTTTCTGTCTTATTTATTGCTGTAGCCCCCATTATAGGCCTGGCACACAGTGAGTGGTTAATAAATGTTGAATAAATGAATGAATGAATATCTACCTGGCTTATAGTAGGTCTTCAATAAATGTTGCATGAATAAATGAATAAATCTACATCTGCAATTTTCTTAGGGATTCTCCAGAATTTGCAATGGTGACCCTAGAGATGACAGTTCTTAACACTTCTTTTATTTCTGAAGACAAGTTAATTCTGTAGTGTGGTGGCCCCTGGAGGATTTAAAGTTCCTTGAGTTTGAATTCTCTATTGCAGTGGAGACTGGCAAGTATCATTTTCCCTTTCCTCCTGGGCACATAGCTAGAATACATTTCCTAAACTCCTTTAGAGTTAGACACATCTGCATGACTGAGTTCTGGCCAATGAAACAAGGGCAGCAATGATGCATCACACTCCAGGTCTGGCACTTAAAAACCTCCTGTGCAATCCTTTGCTCTATCCTATCTTTCTGCTGTCCAGAACCTTATTATCAGCTTCAGAAATCCAGTCAAGTCCTCTGAAACTCTAAGAAAAGAGCTGCAGGATTAAAAAAAAAACAACTGGGTTCATGAATCACCTAGTGGCAGACCATCTACCAAACACCTTCATTGCATTAATATGTGAATAAGATGGACTTCTGTCTTATTCCAGCTGTGCAACCTTGGATACAGCTTAGCCACCTGAGCCTCTGTTTTCCTACTTGAAAATGGAGATTGTAACATAACCTGTTTCTTCATGTTATTATGAGATTTATCAATGTGAAACCCTTAACGAAGTGCAAGGAACATGATATGCACTTGATACGTCAGCTATTTTTACATATTTATCATTTCCAGCTTGACAGGGACCAAAGAACAGCAGTTTTTAAACATGTCTCAAAGACCATTATGTATTTCATCTCTCTCTATCTTTTGGCTATTGAGGCATATAAAGAATCCTCCAGAACCTTGTTTCAGTAAGTTTCGATTTTTTTTTTTAGAAACAGAACACTTACTGCTTTTCTAGTATGATCATATATGTGCATATGCAGGTGGATGCCAGGTGATAAATAAAGAACTGTCCTGGTTGTAAGATGTCCCTCACTACACCTGCTTAGCCTTTTCCTGGACCTTGTGCTAGGCACTCTACAGAATCCTTAGACTAGATAGGACATAATTAGAATACCACTACCTTAAGTAAATACAATGGAGGAAATGCAATATTATACAGTTACCTTAATGCAATGCCCTTATCCACTCTCCCCACAACTGACAACATTCTCACTAACTTCATATTTCTCCCACTGCCTCTCCCTATGCCTTTTTCTGCTTTCGTGCAGAAGTCTGCATGGCCATGAGGCTGTGGTAAGACTTTTTTCTCTTTCATTTAAAGTAGATTGGTGGCTCTTTTCAATAGACTATTAGAAGAGTAACTGCTTTGTATGATTTACAGGGACTCTGAACTTTGACTCTCTTCTGTATGATATATAGATGGCTTGAAGCTCTGGGGTCAAGGGTTACAACTAATGAATTTATGGCTAGATTCTGCCTCCTCTCATTTTAGAAAGAGATGGTATATTTGAAACATTAAATTATAAATAGTTTTCTTCCAGAAATGGCTTTAGAGAAGATATACTAAATTGATATTTTCTAAACCCAATCAAACTATTCTTATTATTTGCAATGTGCCTCAGGAGTTATTGAAGGGAGGACTTAGGGTGAAGAATAGACCAAAGCTACAACCACTGGCAGTCTGTTTAGGATCCGGGAAAACAAAGGACAGGAGGTGGCAAAATTTTTGACTTTTCAGGGCCTAGGTACATGGTTAGGAAATATTGTCAATCTTTAAAAGTATTAGAAGAAATGATAGGCAGAAACATGTGGGATACGACTGTAAGAGAAAGTATTCAAAAGAAACTGCTCTCTTGGTGACTATAATCATCATGACCTACAAAAAGTGAAACTATGCTACTTCACCTGAAATCATTCTATGGTGAACATAAATATCTGGATAATGAATGGCCTCTCAAATTATATTGAAGATGTTAATAGGCTAATATTAATGTCCTTGCTTTTGAAGCTAAGGCCAAAGCGAAGAGAATGCCTTTTAAAAGTTTATGGTTCTCAAAATAGAGTTTCAGTTCAAACTTGGAGTCAGGGATCATTATTCTGTGAACCATGATGCTCAGATGTTCATGTCTTTCCTTTATTCCTATATTCTTGGTCAGCTCACTCATTTCTTCCTTGAAACTATCAGAATAAAAAAATAGCAGTTGATTATCAGTGGTTCCCTTGGTTAGAATGCCCCTTTATAGTAGCATTCACTTTACAGATAAATTTGAGCCTTAGAGGGTAGCCCAGCTAATAGGAGGAGAGCCAGGATTTGAACTCAATTCTATTGTGGAGTCTGTGCTCTTCCTAACCATTTACTCTACCTCTGACAGCCACCCTTGTCAAAGGTGTCATCTGCCTCAACACAGAGTTCCATAAAACTGCATATCACTTTGTTAAGCCACTTGAAGTCTACTCATTAGAAATGTATTAAATATATAATTGGCATTCTTTACTAAAATGAATTCACCCCAAAGCAGGTTAATAGGACAGAGTAAAAATTGGTTAAATTAGGTTGCTTTCTTTCTAAGGCTTGACTGAGATCAAAATACTGAAGAAATGGGAGTTGTGAAAGGGGATTGTGATTTCAGGAGAGATCTTTATAGCACTCGGGACAATTTATGTGAATCATTCATCTCAGTGACATGCAGCAGTCGTAAGTGGGAGTGGACTTTGGGTGGTGGGAGAGCAGCACAGGGGTTCAGAGGGTAACTGTGCAGGGACATCAGAAGGTAGACAGAGGTGCAACAAAAAGGAGATGAATGGGGCACAAAGATGAACTTGATTCATTTTGTTTTTCCAACTGCCAGTCTATTTGGATAGAGGGAGTGGGGGTGAGATTGAAATTTTCTCTGGAGGCCATTTTACTATGTAATTCCCATCCTATCACACAGATAGCTCTGCATAGCTAGATTCTAATTTTTCCCCTTAGCCTACCCATATATCGTTATTCAATGAAGTAATAATGTTAAAAGCAAGACAATCTATAATGCACTTTCAATAAAACTCTGAAAAACAGTCATTGATCTTTCCTTATGTCGGTTACCTACCCCCAGCTGCCTTATTGCTCTCATTGTAGAGGTGGTTAAATGACCAAAGATACTTAATATGTAAGTTACGAAACATTTCCACTTCCTTATTTACCACTTAATGGTCATTAAAAGAGTAGGAACATCATCCTTTTCCAGGTGATGTAAGATGGATCCTGGCTTGAATAGAGTACTCATTTATCAATAATCAATTACTCAGTTAACCATTAAAGATAATAATCATTTCCACCACATTTACAATAAAATGCCGCAAACGTCAATGAATCATTATTTTACCCTAGGGCAGACCTTAAATCAATTTCTTATTACCATTCATTTTACTTTTGCAATTGTGATGGACATTCGAAGGACCAGAACATTAGGAAGTCCTCATGGCTAAAGGACAGAGAGGAGGGAAGTCTGAAGGTGCAATTTATGGGAAGTCTATGAATTTTATTCAGGGATAACATGCAGGTTGTTTGTTCTACAAAGTTTTGCCTTGAGCTTCAGCTTCATTCCCATGCTTTCTCACTGTCTACAGGAATCTCAGTGGTGGATCTCCAATTGCAACTTGTTCAGGTCTCCCTAGTTGCTTTTCTACTATATTTCCCACATTTAGTCCAATTTTACATTGCTTTAAGTGTATGAGGTAGCAGCTGGAATACTAGTAAAATCATGTAGTGGAGTTATAATACAATATCACCCCTCAAATTCTTCCTGTTGCTCTTAGAATAAAGTAAAAATTTCTTAACAAGACTCATAGGGCCCTGAACTGTCTGAACTGTCTGGCCCTTAAACATCTCTCTTTCCTTACCACACACACCATTCCCTTTTCCTCCCTTGACTTTCATAAACCTGGCCTTCTTTCAGTTCTTTGAAGTCCATGCGATCTCTCCTGCCACAGAGCATTTTCACATGCTGATCCTTTAGCACATAAGGCCACCTGCTTCGGGTCCTCATTTTCATACACTTAACATCCATTCTTCCTTCAGTTTTAAGTTCAAGGTTTGTTTCCCCTGGGAAGTCTTCCCTGATCTGCCAAAACCTTGTTATATCCTCTCGGAATACCATATCCTTCTTGGTCATGTCACATGTCACAGCTTTGGTTTTTACCATGTGATTGGCTGGTTGTTTGAGTTATGTAGTCTTTGTCTCCTAACAAACTCTGAGCTTTCTTTGGGTAGGATTGTGTTTAATTGTGCTCATCATTATATCTCAAGTGCTTAGGATACTGGCACATGGTAAGCTTTCAATAAATGTCTAATAAACAAATCAGGGGTCAATTAAGGAATGATCTAGAAAAGCATATGATTAAGATCAGAGTGTAGAAGATATTGATAGCAGCTGTGAGGACAGCTTGCTGGTCCTTATGGAGTGATAATAACATTCTAAGTTCATTTAAGGTTATGAAGTTTCACTGATGCAATCATTTCCTACTTGACTTTTTATTTTCCTAACAAGACCCAAGCTTCTCCCATCCTGGTCCCATTCTCTTTCAAAGACCTCTGTGGTCTGTGTTGTCCCCCACAACTGTCTCACATTTTTTTTCCTCTATCAATGGAGTCATCTGCAGCTTCCTTGGATTTATGACTACCCCATATTTCTGTGCCTTCTGAGACCCTCTGAACACACCTATGCAATAAATCTCCTTGCCACAATAATCTCTGATATAAATGAGGAGATGGATCTTCAATCAAGTCTACCAGTGAATAAAACATTTGATAGAACCACTTGAATATGGCAAAGATATGGTAAGGTGATTATCTTGAGTCTAGTTATTGGAGAAGACATATCTATTTTCAACACCAGTTTTCATTCATGTGAGTTTGTGATTTAATTTGGAATTATTAATAACCTACCTCTTCCAGTTGACTGAGAAATGGACAACTTGGATTTGAAAGCAGCTCAGGGTTGTATTGAGAGCTTGTCTGTGTAAAACACAGGCTACACACCTTTTAATAGTCCTGGGACATTTTAGTGTGAGCCTGATAATTAGAAATGTCTTTTAAAAGGAAGATAATAGTAAAAATAAATAATAACAAAACACAGAAAAGTAATTTCAAAAGAAAGTGTAAAGAATAAAGGAGACAGAAAGACTTTAAAAAATTTTAGATTTGGGGGTACATGTGCAAATTTGTTACAAGGATATGTCACATAATATTGAGGTTCAACATTATGGGCTTCTAGTATATCCATCACTCAAATAGTGAGCATTTTACTCAATAGCTATTTTTTTTAAAACTTCGCTGTTCTCCCATCCTCCCCCATTTTGGAGTGCCCAGTATATATTTTTCCATTTTTATGTCCATGTGTACCCATTATTTAGCTCTCACTTATAATGGGAGAGAACATCTGGTATTTGATTTTCTGTTTCTGAGTTATATCACTTACAATGAACTCCAGCTCTATTCATGTTGCTGCAAATGACATAATTTCTTTTTTTGTTTGTTTTTTTGGCTGCATAGTGATTTCATGATATGTATATACCACATTTCCTTTATCAAATCAACCCTTAATGGAAACTTAGGTTGATTCCATGACTTTGCTATTGTGAATGAATAGTGCTGCAATAAACACACAAATGCAGGTGTCTTTTTTATATAATGATTTCTTTTCCTTTGGGTACATGCCGAGTAGTGGGATTGCTTGGTTGAAGGGTAGTTCTATAGTTCTTTGAGAAATCTCCTTACTGTTTTTCACAGAGGTTGTACTACTTTACCTTTTTACCAACAGTATATAAGGGCTACCTTTTTTTCACATACATGCTAGCATCTGTTGTTTTTTGACTTTTTAGTAATACCCATTCTAACTGGTGTAAGATGATATCTCCTTATGGTTTTACTTTGCATAACCCTGATAATTAGTGATACTTTTTTCATGTTTGTTGGTCACTTGTATGTGTTCTTTTGAGAAATGTCTATTCATGTCCTTTACCCACTTTTTAATGGGATTGCTTGTTTTTCCTGTTGAGTTCATAGAAGATTCTGAATATTAGTCCTTTGTCAGATGTATAATTTGCAAATATTTTTTCCCATTCTGTAGGTTGTTTGTTTACTCTATTGATTGTTTCTTTTGAGGTCTTAGTTATAAATTCTTTGCTAAGGCCAATGTCCAGAAGAGCTTTTTCCTAGGTTTTCTTCTATAATTTTTATAGTTTCAGGTCTTACATTGAAGTCTTTAATCCATCTTTGAATTAATTTTTGCCCATGGTGAGAGACAGGAGTCAAGTTTCGTTTTTTTTAAATGGCTAGCCAGTTCTCCCAGAACCATTTATTAAATAGGGTGTCCTTTTCCCATTCTTTATTTTTGTCAACTTTTTCAAAGATCATCAGTTGGTTGTAGGTATGTGGCTTTATTTCTGGATTCTCTGTTCTGTTCCATTGATCTGTGTGTCTATTTTTGTACTGCTACCATGTTGTCTTAGTTCTATGAGCTTGTAATATAATTTGAAGTCAGATGATGTGCTGCCTCTGGCTTTGTTCTCTTTCTTTGGGATTACTTTGGCTATTTGGGCTCTATTTTGTTTCATATAAAATTTAATTGTTTTTTCTAATTCTGTGAAGAATGATGTTGGTAATTTGATAGGAATTGCATTGAATCTGTAGATTGCTTTGGGTAGTACAGCCATTTTAACATATGAACACTTCTTATCCACAGGCATGGGATTTTAAAAATTTTGTTTAAGTCATCTATGAATTTTCATCAGCATTTTGTAGTTCTCCTTGTAGAGGTCTTTTACTTCTTTGGTTAAATGTATTCCTAGATATTTTTTTCTTTTTGTAGCTATCACAAATAAAACTGAGTTTTTGATTTGGTTCTCAGCTTGAGCATTGTTGGTGTATAAGTATACTACTGATTTTTGTACATTAATTTTCTATTTTGAAATTTTATTGAAGTTGTTTATCAAGTCTAGAAGTTTTTTGGAATTGTATTTAGTGTTTTATGTCATCAGTGAACAGAGATAATTCTACTTCCTCTTTTCCAATGTGGATGCCTTTTACGTCTTTGTCTTGCATAATTGCTCTAGCTAGGACTTCTACTAGTGTGTTGAGTAGGAATGGTGACAGTAAACATCCTTATGCTGTTCCAGTTCTTAGAGGGAATGCTTTCAACTCCTTCCTATTCAGTGTAATGTTGGCTGTGGTTTTGTCATATATGGCTTTTATTATCTTGAGGTATGTTCTTTCAATATACCTCAAGATAATAAAAAGTTTGTTGAGGGCTTCTCTCATGAAGAGATGTCAGATTTTATTAAATGTTTTTTTCTGTATCTATTGTGATAATCATGTGATTTTTGTTTTTAATTCTGTTAATGTGATTGTTATGGTTTGCTGTGTCCCACCAAAATCTCTGATTGTAGTTCTGGTAATCCCCCTGTGTCATGGGAGAGACCCAGTAGGAGGTAATTGAATCATGGCTGCAGTTACCACTATGCTGTTCTCATGATAGTGAGTGGGTTCTCATGAGATCTGATGGTTTTATATAGGGCTTTTCTCCGTTTGCTCTGCACTTCTTTTTGCTGCTGCCATGTGAAGAAGGACATGTTTGCTTCCCCTTCTGCCATGATTGTAAATTTCCTGAGGCCTCTCCAGCCATGCTGAATGGAAGTTAATTAAGCCTCTTTCCTTTATAAATTACCCACTCTCAGGAATGTCTGTATTAGCAGCATGAGAATGTACTAAAAAGTGATCAATCCCATTTTTGATTTGCAAATGTTGAAGTTCCCTGTGTAACTGGGTAGCGGGACTGGACTCAGCTCCCTCCCCAGTGGAGTGTGCCCTGAGGTTCTTGGCCCCCTAGCCCCAGGAATGGGAAAGATAGCCCTGGCGGCAAGGTGAGCTTACTGGTTAAATAAATATCAGGCCCAAAGAGTTTTGCAGAGAGCGATTTATTAGGCAAAGAGAGAAAGAGAGAGAAGTAGAGAGAGATCCCATGCTGTTGTGGGAGGGGATCCTAGAGGGGGAACAGGTAAGGTGCAGTGGAGTTTTAACTTTGAAGTTATTCCTGCCCCATTTATGTTCTTGTTCAATGAGAGAAGCTCTTTTAAATTTCCTCTGGAGTTATTGATCTTTGACTCTGATGCTGGATTGGCTGTCCAGCCCAGAACAGAGGCCCTTCCTCCCAGAGCTTTTTGCTGGCTTTTTTAAACAAAGGAGCACACTGGAAATTTTACCTAGCCCCTGTGTGGGAAAGTTAGACAAAGAACTCTAGGGTCCTGGATGGGGAGGTGGATGGAGGCATGGCACTGGGAAGTTCTTGACCTTGAAACCACCCCCCTTGTGGATCAGGGAAGAGAAGTTAACATAGTCCCTCACTTGCATTCTTACAAACCCACTTATCATAATGGATTATGTTTTTGATGTGCTTTTGGATTTAGTTTGCTTGTATTTTGTTAAGCAGTTTCACGTCTATATTTATTAGGGATACTGGCCTGTAATTTTCATTTTTTGTTGTTGTTGTGTCCTTGCCTGATTTTCATATCACGGTAATAATGGTTTCATATAATGAGTTAGGAAGAAATCCCTCCTCCTCAATCTTTTGTAATAAATTTATTTAGATTGGTACCAGCTCTTTGTATGTCTGGTAAAATTTGACTGTGTATTTGTCTAGTCCTGGGTTGAAATATTTTTTTTTAACTGATTCAATTTTGTTACTCATTATTGGTTTGTTGAAGATTTCTATTTCTTTCTAATTCAATCCTGAAAGGTTGTATTAGTCCATTTTGACACTGTTGATAAAGGCATAATTAAAACTGGGCAATTTACAAAAGACAGCTTAACTGGACTTACAGTTCCACATGGATGGGAAAGCCTCACAATCATGGTGAAATGCAAGGAAGAGCAAGTCTCATCTTACATGGATGGCAGCAGGCAAAGAGAGAGGCCTTGTGAAGGAGAACTCCTCTTTTTAAAACCATCAGATTTCATAAGATTTATTTGCTATCAAGAGAACAGCATGGGAAAGACTTGCCCCCATGATTCAATGACCTCCCATCAGGTCTCTACCACAACATGTGGGAATTCAAGATGAGAAACCATATCAGTCAAACCATATCAGAGGTTGTATGATTCCAGGAATTTATTCATTTCTTCTAGGTTTTCTAGCTTATATATACGGAGATGTTCATAGTAATCTCTGATTATCTTTTGAATTTATATGGTATCAGTTGTAATGTCACTTTTATCATTTCTAATTGTGTTTATTTGAATCTCCTCTTTTTTTTCTTGATTAAATTAGCTAGAAGTTTTTAGATTTTGTTTATCCTTTCAACAAACCAACATTTTACTGATCATTTTTATCTTTTTTGTTTTGTTTAGATTTGTTTTGGTCTCAGTCTCATTTACTTCTGCTCTAATCTTTGTTATTTCTTTTCTTCTGCTAGCTTTGAGTTTGGTTTATTATTGTTTTCTAGTTCCTTGACGTGTGATGTGAGGTCGTAATTTGAAATTTTTCCATCTTTTTTAATATAGGCATTTTATGATATAAACTTTCCTTTCAGTAATGTGTTTATTGTATCCCAGAAATTTTGATATGTTCTTTGTCTATTTTCACTCATTTCAAAACATTTCCAAAATTTCTGCTTTGATTTCATGTTTACTCAAATGTCATTCAGAAACAGGTTATGTTTCCATGTACTTGCTTACTTTTGAGAGTTCCTCTTGGTATTGATTTATAATTTTATTTCACTGTGATCTGAGAAAATACTTGATATCATTTTAATTTTTTTAAATGAATTGAGACTTGCTTTATGGGCAAATATTGGTTGATTTTGGAGAATATTTAATATGAAAATGATAAAAATGTATATTCTGCAATTATTAGGGAGAATGCCCTGTAAATACCTATTAAGTTCATTTGGTCTAGAGTCCAGTTTACATTCAGTTTTCCTTGTTGACTTTTTACCTTGATGACGTTTTACCCTGATGATCTGTCTGTTGTTATCAGTGGGGTGTTAAAATCCCACTATTATTGTTTTGATATACATCTCTTTTCTTTGGTCCAGTAGTATTTTTTTTTAATGACACTGGGTGCTCTGCTGTTCAGTGCATATATATTTAGGCTAGTGAAATATTCTTGTTGTATTAAACCCTTTGTCTATATATTGACAAATATATATTTGACAAATGCCCTTTTAAAAAAAATCTATTATTGCTTTAAAGTCTGTTTTATATAAGAATGGCTACTGCCCACTCACTTTTGTTTTCTGTTTGTGTGATTTTTTTTCTTTACTTTTAGTCTGAGGGCAGCTTTAGCCATTAAGTGGTTCTCTTGTAGTGGAGCATTTATGTTGTTTATGTTCAAGGTTAACATTGATATGTGAGGTTCTGTTCCTGTCATAATGTTGTTAGCTATTTGCCTTGGAGTCTCAATTGTGTAATTGCTTCACAGGATGGTGAAGCACTTTCTTGATGGTGACTTTTGTCCTTTTGTTTCTGTGTTTAGAACTCCTTTGATCATTTCTTCTAAGGATGGTTTAGTTGTGACAAATTCCCATAGTGTTTGATTGTCTGGGAATGATTTTATTTCTTCATTTATGAAGCTTAATTTGGCAGGATATAAAATTCTTAACTGGCACTTTTTTTTTTTCTATAAGGAAGCTAAAAGCAGGCCTTCAGTCACTATTGGTTTGTACAGAGTCTGCTGAGAAGTCTGCTATTTGTCTGATGGGATTTCCTGTATGGGTGATTTGATGCTTTTAAGATCTGTTCTTTCATGTTGACCTTGGATAGTCTGATGACTATATGCCTTGGTAATGTTTATCTTGTAAAATATTTTCCAGGTGTTCTCTGAATTTCTTATATCTGGATGTCTATTTCTGTAGCAAGATTGAGGAAAATTTCCTGATTTTCTCAAATATGTTTCCCAAACTTCTTAATTTTTCTTCTTCCTCTTAAGAATATCTGTAAGTTATGGGTTTGGTTGCTTTACATAATCCTATATTTCTTGGAGTTTTTGTTAATTTAAAAAATATTTTTTAATTTGTTTTTGTCTGACTGGGTTAATTTGAAATACCTGTCTTCAAGATCTGAAATTCTTTCTTCTGCTTAGGTCTAGTCTCTTACTGAAGCTTTTAATTGTGTTTTAAAATTACCTCAGTGAATTTTTCATTTCCAGAAGTTCTGTTTGGTTTTTAAATATATCTTTCTATTTTGTCTTTCATATCCTGAGTTGCTTTTCTGGTTTCTTTGTTTGGTTTTCAACTTTCTTTTGGATCTCATTGAGCTTCCTTAAAATTTATATCTTTAATTCTTTGTCTCTCACTTCAGAGTTTTCATTTTGGTTAGCAGCTATTGCTGGATAGCTTATGTTGTTCTTTGGGGGTGTCTCAACAGTCTGTTTCATCATGGTGCTGAAGTTTTTGTGCTGGTTTCTTGTCATCCGTAGAAGCTGTCACTTCTTATTTTTAGATTTACTTTAATTTGGTGGGTTTCTTTTTCTTTCCTCTTTGAGGATGTGACTGTTGCTTATGTTGATAGATTCTTTGGGCTTTGCTTCTGTGTGACTTTAAGGGGCCAAGGCTCTGCATAAATGTCTTGGTTATAGATAGACTTAGCATAGTGGTTTTCTCAAATATTAGTTGTTTGTAGGTTATGGTAGCATAGTGTGTGTGGTGAGGCTCACTGTCTCCTATAAAGATGAGGAGGTGGGAGTCTTGGGAAATTATCTCGTTCCCCTACTTTTGTCCCCAGAAATTTTACTGGATGGTGTAGTTCATCCTACTGGCCAGTAGGTGGTGCTTCCAGACAAGAGACACTTGTGGTGATGGCAGTGGAATTTTTACTTGATCTTTGTTGATGGAGGAAGTACGAGGTGTCCCTGGTGACAGGCAGAACAGGAGTTCCCAATGGCCCTATCCTGCACTCTTCTGCCAAGGCACTGGAGGGGGCAAAGCTGGATGGGGTTGGACTGGACAAGTCCATGGCCAGGCTCTTTGAGGTGGGTGCAAATGCTGACCTTGGTAAAGGTCTAGGTGCAGCTAGACCACTGGGACAGCCCTCCAGGGATGGCTGGAGGTGCCTCACCAGAGGCACAGAGCCCGATTAGGGGAAGAGGAGTGGCTTGGGATGACAGGTAGAGTTTCAATATGTATTCTGAGGTGGCCTAAACGGTGTGGCATGGATTTGAGTCAGTTGCCACAGGAAATAAGGTTATCAGTCATGTAGAGTAATTGGAGCATAAAACCACTGGGGTAATTTCTTAGCAACTAGAGAAAGAAACCATTGTCAGCATTATACAGTCAAAGTTCTTGGCTACCATGAATAACAGAAACTCAGTGTTTAGTGTGAGCTGTGAAATTTTCAATTTTGTCTGTCCATGCCTTCTTATAGTCTACTGAGTTAGATTTAATCTCAAAACCTGAACTGAGACTCATTAATTAATTTTTCGTCATTTCTATTGAAAGTCTCATGAGTGCTCCAGACATCATTTCAGGTACAGTACTGGGTCACCAAGGCAGACAAGTGAAGAACAGACTAGTTGGGGAGATAGACACCAAGCAAATAACGAATATCTATTTACTCAGATAACAAAAAAGGAGATGAGAGGGGAGGGGAAGTCTTACAGCCTTTATGCTAGCTCTTGGCTTACTCAGCCTTGTTGCAATATGGCCAGAACCATAAAAGACAGTTTAGGCAGCTTTTCTAGGCTTGTAGGCAGACTTGTCAATATTTGGTTGTCTTCACAGAAACCCATGGGATGTGAGATGTGAAGCTTTGGTGGTAAAACTACGGCTTCTCAAGTGTTTTTATTCCCTCGGTTGTGCATATGATTTGTGAGGTCCATGGACTCAAGCCTGAACTATCAGCTTCAGTTGTTGGGTTTACCTTGCAGAAAGTAGATGATACATGTGTCACTCTTTCATTTATGTGTGCAGAGACTCTTTCATCTGTCTACATTGCACTCTGGGGCCCCTTCCTAGACAGTTGACTTTTCAAGCGTCAGATAAATTTTCTCTGGGAACAGTCTCAAACCCCAACTTATGATGAACATTTCTAGCTAAGATATCTCTGCCACTACTTTAGGCAGTTTATTGAGGTGAATCAATCAATCGATTGATCAATCTATCTGTCTGTCTACCCGTTTTCACTACTACAAATATATTAATGGTTATAATTTTCATATAGGACTATGTATACTTAAAATATTTTCATGTCACTTAGAAATCTGAAGGGGAGTCAGAAATAGGAGAACTATGGGTAGGGGTTCTGATGAGTTGAAGACTGTCTACTTAACCCTTTTCTATCTCTGTCTAAAGTTTAGTTCAATGAATGCAGAGTCCAGTGAATATTACTCTAAAGAAAACTCGAAATGAGAAATGTTCATACTTCCTGTGGATTCAGTTGTCTTGTTAAAAAACAGGCTTTAAGTATAAGTACCACATTAAATCAGTCTTACAAAGAGTGAGAACTGGTGTTGAAAATGAATTACTCAGAATATCAGTTGAGAAAAATTACATTAACATTTCATTATACATGAGACATGATAAAATTCTCTATGACTTCAGGAGATATGATTGAAAGACCATTTCTTCCGTAAGGTCTTGATACAATATCTGTAAGAGAGATTTCCAAAAAATTCCCTGTTGGGATCAAAATCTTATTTTATTCCATTTTGTCCCAAGGGCTTTCATTCCTTTTAACCAATAAATTTAAAATTAAAAATTGTATGATTCAGCTTATTATAATATCTTTCTCTGGAGAATTAATATAATTTCTTTCTACCTCCTTCTTTCATCATGTTTTAATGTTAAGAGATCTTAAATCATTTTCTATTGTATATACATAAAAACTCTTTAATATACTGAATTACACACTTATTTTAAATATCAAACAATTGTAGAATTAATCCCAAACCTATTTTACATGGTAATAGGTCACATGTTTTAAATCATTGCACCTCTTTTAATCAGTGCATAGGCTCTCTGAATAATTATATATTGTAATGACACAGGAGGAATATATAGTATTTTCAATGCATTGCTTGTCCAGGATGCCTCTGTGACTTAATTATTAATAAAATATAATGTCTCTGGATATATTTAACCTGTATGTTTATTTGAAAAATGTTAACCTAGTTGAGTTTTCCTTTAATTTAATAATAAAAATAGAAAACATTTTGTGAGTTCATATTATTTTAAAGTTTCTTAAATAGTATCCAGAATTTACCTAAAAGATTTCTATGTAATAGCTAATTAACTCATGTCAAGGAAGCAGTATGATAATTCAACTAAGCTACCATCTCTCAACTTGAATACATAGACCTATAATTCAAGATTGGATAGGGGAGAAATTTGACGTTATCCAGTCATGTTAAAGATATAGCCTATACCTTCCCAAATTTATTTTCATATTTATAGCCTAGAGCAGCAATCTACAAACATTTGTCTTCAGTATCTGTTTATACCCTTAAAAATATTGAGAACCCCAAACAGATCTTGTTTTTTGAGTTATAGCTACCATATTAGAACTTGAAGTTGGGAAATTAAAAAGACAGATTTATTAATTCATTTAGGAATAAGAATGACATATTTATTACATGTTAACAAAATATTTGAAAACAAATATATATTTTCCCAAAACGACACAAAAGAATAAGAGTGGTATTGGTTTACCTTTTTACAAATCTCCTTAAGGCATGGTTTGACAGCTGGATTATCATGTCGGCTTCTGCATGCAGTCTGTTGCAATATGTTTTCTATAAAGCACCTAAAGAAAGGTTATCTTCACACAGGTGTACAGTTAAAAAAGAAAATATTATTTAATAGCTGTTTCAGACAACTGTGGATATTCTATTTGATACTATATCAAAACTCAACATGTTTTAAGCTTTTGAGGGTTAGTTGCAATGTAGAATGTCAAACCATATCAGTAAATATTTTAATACTCTACTGCATTACAATAAATTGGCCTATCTAGTATTTTGAGGGACTCTTTAACCCAGGCATAATTTTGCAACCTCAGTAATTAGTCATTTGAAAAGAATTGGTTAGAAGGGTTACACAGATATTCTAAATATCTGCATATTCAAGTGAAACTTAGAATTTTTGTATGGATAACATAAACTATCAATTGTTTTCCTCACAGTCACACACTCAGTTCATTCAACTATTCAAGTATGAATTAGTCATTCTTTCAAGTAAAAATGGTGTTGATGAAACGGATACCTGGTTCAACTCTCAACTCAAACTATCACACAAGTGTTTTTTCTTGAAATAACCATCTTCCTACACAGCAGAAGTGCTTCACACTTCCCTTCCATTTTGTCACACAGAATGTTAAAAAGATGTGTATTCAAGGGTTGCAATTTACAACATTAATTTTTGCAGTTGTATCAAGGACATTTAAAAAGAGAAACTGGCATTAAAAAAAGAAAACTACAAGTGCATGGTGGCAAGAATACAGTGATAATTAATACCCCTTGCTGCCATTGCCTTAACGCACCAGCAGTGTTACCTACCATTGCTTTTGTACCCTCAGTAAAAATGTCAATTCTGTGAAAAAGGCAAATAATGTCCTTGTGTTATCATGAAAATAGTTTGACTTTGTGATCTCTTGGGGACCCAAGAGTCCATGGACTACACTTTGAGAACTGCTGCCTTAGAGAAACTCTTGTACATGTTTGAAAAAAGACAAGTACGGCTGGGCACAGTGACTCCCGCCTGTAACCCCAGCACTTTGGGAGGCTGAGGCGAGCGGATCACAAGGTCAAGAGATCTAGACCATCCTGGCCAACACAGTGAAACCCCATCTCTACTAAAAATACAAAAAATTAGCCAGGCGTGGTGGCATGCACCTGTGGTCCCAGCTACTCGGGAGGCTGAGGCGGAAGAATCACCTGAACCCCGGAGGTGGAAGTTGCAGTGAGCCGAGATTGCGCCACTGCACTCCAGCCTGGTGACAGAGCAAGACTCCATCTCAAAAATATGAATAAATATATAAATAAACACAAGTACATTGTTGGTCATTGCCGTATCATGGAATAGCCAAGGAAAAGAAAAACACTTGAAATGTTCACTGACAGAATGGATTAATAACAATAAATGCATATGTATATGCACACATACATACATATATAGAGAGTAAAGAGGTGAGCAGGAGAGGAAAAGGAAGACAGAGAGCTTGTGGAATGATGTTAACAATTTGATAATCTGAATGGAGGCATTTGGGAGTTCTTTTACATAGTTCTTGCAATTTTTTTCTGTTTAACTATTGCACAATATACAAAAGTTAACTCCAGATAGATTAAAAATGTAAACATAAGAACTAACACCTTAAAAACCGTAAAAGAAAACCTAGGCAACACCATTGAGGACATAGGCTTAGGCAAGGACTTCATAACTAAAGCATCAAAAGCATTGGCAACAAAAGCCAAAATAGACAAATGGGACCTAATTAAATTCCAGAGCTCCTGTACAGCAAAAGAAACAATCAGTAGAGTGAACTGGCAACCAATAGAATGGAAAAAATTTTTGCAATCTACCCATCTGACAAAGGACTAATACCCAGAATCCACAAAGAACAAAGCAGATTTACAAGAAAAAAACAAACCCATTCGAAAGTGGGTGAAGGATATGAACAGACACTTTTCAAAAGAAGACATTTATGCGACCAACATGAAAAAATTCTCATCATTGGTCATTACAGAAATGCAAATCAAAACCACATTGAGATACCGTCTCACACCAGTTAGAATGACATGGCGATCATTAAAAAATCTGGAGAGGATACTGGAGAAAAAGGAACATTTTTACACTGTTGGTGGGAGTGCAAATTAGTTCAACCATACAATGGATGCTGGAGAGGATGTGGGGAAAAAGGAACACTTTTACACTGTTGATGGGAGAGTAAATTAGTTCAGTCATTATGGAAGACAGTGTGGTGATTCCTCAAGGATCTAGAAATAGAAATTCCATTTGACTCAGCAATCCCATTATTAGGTATATACCCAAAGGATTATAAGTTGTTCGATTATAAGGACACATGCACATGTATGTTCATTGCAGCCCTGTGTGCAATAGCAAAGACCTGGAACCAACCCAAATGCCCATCAGTGACAGACTGGACAAAGAAAATGTGGCACATATACATGATGGAATACTGTGCAGCCATAAAGAACAATGAGTTCCTGTCCTTTATAGAGACATGGATGAATCTAGGAACCATCATTCTCAGCAAACTGACACAAGAACAGAAAATCAAATACCACGTTTTCACTCATAGGTGGGTAATGAACAATGCGAACATGTGGGCACAGGGAAGGGAACAACAGTCACTGGGCTAGAAGCGGGGACGGAGGGGTGGGCAGGGGAGGGACAGCAGGCGGAAGGGAGGATGGGAAGGGATAATACCAGTAGAAATGCCTGATGTAGGCGATGGTTGTGGGGAGGATGGAGACAGCAAACCGCCATGGCATGTATGTACCTATGCAACAATCCTGCAGGATGCAGGATGTGCACATGTACCCCAGAGCCCAAAGCATAATAAAAACAAACAAACAAACAAACAAACAAACCCACCAATCCAGGAATATGTATTATACAGCAATGCAGGGAAAGATGGCATGTTTTAGTCGGTGTATTGGCATTGTTTGCTTGATTCTCTGCATGAGTAAATGGTGAACAAAATACCTAGAATGGCAGAGATACAATTCATAAAATTTAACTTTAAAGATTATCTCAGAGACTAAGAAGGCATTTGCATTAATTTAACCTAGACACATGGGGGTAGTCAGCCTAAGAAGAGGAATATCAGTGTGAATCAGCAGATAAAATACAATAATAATAAAAGCAAAAGAAAAACAAATGATAGTATACAAACATTTTACAGAGCCAAGAAGACTCAGGTTTCAGGAAGAAATTAGTTAAATGAGACTGGGAACCGTTCGTGATTGCAGGAATATGTTATTTACATGCAGCTATAACTTGCATCTGTACTTAGATTTAAATTTACTGTTTAATGAAATTTACATAATTTGTTTCAGGGTATGATTTTAGTTATTTTCAACTTGAAGCCTTTTCAAAGCATTTATTACTTCTTGTGCTAATGTAATCCTATCAAATAATGCTACAAAATGTCTGACCTGTGCTAACTCAACCAACGTTTGTATTTAAAGCCCCAGTTCTCAGAGTGGGGATACCAAGTAAACAGTATCCATTATGGAATGTTGCCTGGATGTGGCCCATTTTCTATGTGTGTACTTACTAGATACATTTATAATGCCTGCTTGCCCACAACCCCTTCTGAGAAAGATATGCCTAATACGGAGTAGCAGTGAGGGAATGGTGGTTTGTACCATGTGATCTCTCCCACGTGAACCTTGGGTGGACATCTGACCCACTAGTCTGTAGTTTGGCAATCTACAGGTGATTGACAGATTGATCTGGGACTGGGTTGATCAGGTACTTAAATCTTCCTCTCCCTCCACTAAGCCAGGAAGTTATGAAGAGAAGATGGATTAGGCATGCTCAGAGAAGCAGAGATATCATGAAATACAAAGAAACTCTGTGGCTCTTGAAAGAGACAATAAAAAATAGCCTGTCTTTAGAGTTCTGTACATTCTTGGTTTCTAAGCCTGGCCCCAGTCAAGTATCCTTCATGAGTGAGTTTCTATCCATATAGCCAAATAAGTCTAATCGTATGCCATTGACCACTGGGTTAATCTGTGGTTTTAAAATTTATATTTTAGCAACAGCATATTATTTATAGTCATATATTATTTAAACAGCATATTTGTCAGTGACTTTTTATTGGCTTAAAATAGCAAAAACTAGAAAAAACAGCTTTTAAAATAGAAACATAGAGTGAAGTGATGATTAGGAGAGAAGTGGACCTTCTTACTTTAAAAAGAGACACTAAAAGGGAAATGGCTGTTTATCTAGTTTTTGGGAAAATAACAAAATCCTGGGTTTTGTTTGTTCAGCTGAATGATTAGAGCGGGGCTTGCTACTGCAACCAAACCAAGGGTTGTCTTCTTAGCAGATTAGTAGTTGCTCCTCTCCAGATGCAGTCTTGAGCCTCCTAGAAACTTTAGACTGGAATATTTTTCTTTCTTCACAAATCATATCAATATTTTATGACAAAATGCTGGTAATAATACCAGTGGTAATGATGTTTTACCTCTAAGTAATGTGAAAGTAGCTTCAAACCTGAAATACATTCTGAAAAGAGAAAATATACAGTTTCATTATTAGCAAGTAATTCCTGTAGCTTTTTAATCAACTCTTTCATCATTGCTTATATAATAACAAATACATGCCAAACATATTACATGCTAACTGATTCAATCTTTCAATAATCCTATGAAGTAGATACTATTATTTCCTAATTTTACAATTAAGAGAAAGGTGAGTGCTTCCCAAGGCTGTACTGCTAGTGAGAAGTAGAATAAGAATTTGAATTTAGGCAGTCAGGCTCCAGAATCTATGCTCACTACTACCTTGTACTTTATTTATGGGTTTATTTGGTCCATTCACATATTTATTCCAAATCTACACAGTACATTTTCCTATGCTTTCCCACATATGTGGTGGCTTTAAATGTTACTAGAGAATATCCATTGCATTAGTTATTTTGTAGAATCATAGGCAGGTAACTATTTCATGATTTTTTTTCTCCCAATGAGACAAAGTTAAGAATCAAGAAAAGTTACAAATAGTTATTTTTTATTTGACAACTCTTCTTCATGTACAATGAAAGGCCAAATTTGACCTGAAGTCAGAGAGATTGTAAGACTTTTCATTACAAGTCAATAAGATAGCATTGGATTGTTTATGAGAAATTTTTCCCTCTCATCTATGAACTCTTCTCTGTGACCTGTCTCATAGGTCACATATCTCGTCTCTTCTCAGTTTCCCACCCTGCAAAGCACCAGTAATACTAACATATTGAACTACGCAGCTTTTTCCAAAATAAATTACAAAGCTTAATGTTGACCAGCCTATCTCTTTTTTACATATATGGCATTCTTTGCAAATTATTCACCAAGAGTTATTAACAATAATACATTTGGACATTTAATAGCTATCAATAACATAGTAGTGGCTATGATTCATTGAGTGCTTAGTATGTTTCAGTTATTGTGCTAAATGATCTTTATTTTATTGAATATTTGCAAAATTGCTATGATGAAGGCATAAACATGTACATTTTACAGATAGGAAAACTAATGCTTTGTAAGTATCATCGTCAGGATTTCAAATTCTGTACTGTTCACCATATAGACTATACTGCTTCTCTCTCACTTTTCTGTTTAAAAAATGTTTTTATCTGGAATTATTTTCCTTTTGCCTAAGAAACTTCCTTTAATATATTTCTTGTAGTTCAAGAGAAGCACAAATTTTTGCAGTTAAAATTACCTCAGCTTTTGCTTATGTTGCTCAAAATGACTCTATTATGCCTTAATTTCTACAAAGTATTTTGCTGGATATAAAATTCTGAGATTCTAGGTTTGACGGTTCTGTTTTTTTCCTCTCAGAACTTTAATGATGCTGCTTCATTATCTTCTGGCTTGTGTTATTTCAGAGAAGTCTGTAGTCACTCTTCTCTGTGACCTCCTTCCTGTATGTAGGGCACCTCTAAGATTTTTTTCTTTATTGTTTGTTTATGAAATACTTCAGTGTGGTTTTCTTTGTGTTATCTTACTTAGGATTCATTGAACTTTTAAGTTTGTAGGTTTTTGTTTTCATCTAATTTAAAAAATATTACCCATTATTTTTTCAAAAACTTCTCCCTCAATCATTTTCCCTCTCTCCTTCTGGGGCTTCAGTGGCATGTGTGGCTATTCACTAAGATTCTGTTAGCTTTTTTTTTTTTTTACTTTTATTTTAGGTTCATGGTGCATGTGCAGGTTTGTTATATTGGTAAACTCACGTCATAAGGTTTGTTTACAGATTATTTTGTCACCCAGGTACTAAGCCTAGTGCCCAATAGTTATTTTTCCTGTTCTTCTCCCTCCACCCACCCTCCACCCTTAAGTAGGCCACAGTGTCTGTTGTTCCCATCTTTGTGTCCATGACTTCTCATTATTTAGCTGCCACTTGTAAGTAAGAACATGCAGTATTTGGTTTTCTGTTCTTGAATTAGTTTGCAAGGGATAAGGGCCTCCAGCTCCACTCGTGTTCCCACAAAATGCATGATGTCATTCTTTTTTATGGCTGTGTAGTATCCCATGGAGTACATGTATCACATTTTCTTTATCAAATCTGTCATTGATGGGCATTTAGGTTAATTCCATGTCTTTGCTATTGTGAATAGAGCTGCAAGGAACATTTGTGTGCACGTGTCTTTATGGTAGAATGATTTACATTCCTCTGGGTATGGTAGAATGATTTACATTCCTCTGGGTAAATACCCTGTAATAGGTTCAATGGTAGTTCTGTTTTTAGCTTTTTGTTATCAGTCTCTTTTTTTCCTCTGAGCTTCAGTTTGGGTAACTTATATTTCTATGCCTGCAAGTTCACTGACATTTCTTTCTTCACTAACTAAACTGCTGTTAATTCCACCAAATGAATTATCATACACAAAAATAATTTTTTGTTTTATATATTATAGCCTTTTCCTCATCATGCTCATGTTTTCCTTTAACCATATTTATAATATCTGCTAAAAATTTTCTGGCTCTAATTCATCCACTTCTGCTTGGTTGCTTTTTTGTGTGTTGCTGTTTTTTAATTTTATAGAGACAGAGTCTCACCATATGAGTCCAGGCTAGTCTTGAACTCATGGGCTCAAGCAATCCTCTTGCCTAAGCCTCCCAAAGTGCTGGGATTAGAGGTGTGAGCCACTGCACCTGGTCTGGTTCTGTTTTTATTGACTGATTTTGCTCCTGGTTTTAGATCCTGTTTTTCTGCTTCTGAGGGCATGTCTAGCAATTTTTGATTGGGAGCTGAAGATCATGAATTTTATGTTGTTGAGTGTCTAGCTTTCATTGTCTTCTTTTAAAGGGTGCTTGACTTAGTTCTGGTAGGCAGTTAAGTCACTTGCTTTCTAGTTTAATCATTTTGAAAATTGCTTAAAATTTTGATAGGGCAAATACGGAGCAGATTTTACTCTACAGCTGGTTTACTCCTGTTACCCAGGCATGGTTCTTCTGGGGTGTGTACTGAATGCCTCAGAGAGTCAGTAAGAACTATCCATTGTGGCTTGTTAGAACTTTATCATCTCTCAGGCCTACTATGCTGTGAGAATTGTTTAGCTGACAGCACTCTAGTAATTGTCAGCTTAGCTTCATGGGGTTTTAACCTGCACATGTGCAGCTTAGTATTCAGCAATAGGCATCAGAGGAACTTACATATATTTCTGAAGGTTTTTCTCTAGATAGCTATCTCTTTTCTAGTACTCTGCTCCACGAATCCTAGCTGCCTCAGCTTCAGAACCTGTTCTCTTCAGGGAGACCTCAATAGTCTACTTGTCTTCCCCTCCCATATATAGTGCTTTAGTCTGAGAAAGGAATCCAGGGTAATTGTAGGGCTTGGTTTATTTACATCATTTCTCTCAAGATCACAGTCTTGTGTTGATTATTACCTAGTACTTGAACCAGTTTTTGCATATATTTTACCCAGTTCTTTTTTTTTATTTTTTGAGACAGTGTCTCGTTTTGTTGCCAGGCGCCAGGCTAGGGTGCAGTGGCATGACCTCCGCTCACTGCAACCTCCGCCTCCTGGGTTCAAGCAATTCTCCTGCCTCAGCCTCCTGAGTAGCTGGGACCACAGACACTCGCCACCATGCCCAGCTAATTTTTTTATATTTTAGTAGTGATGGGGTTTCACTATGTTGGCCAGGATGATCTTGATCTTTTGACCTCATGATCTGCCCGCCTCAGCCTCCCAACCAGTTCTTTAACTGTTTGTGAAAGGAAGAAAATTTGATACTAGTCATTCCAGCATGGTTAGAAGTTTCATTTTAAGATGATATATAGACCATCTTTTTAGGAATAACTCCATTGATAAAAATGAATTATTTAATGTGAATGTATATTCCATGATTAAAGAGAATGCAAACAAAAATGAGATATATTAAACTTTTTATTGTGAAAAACTATAATCATTGAAGTAAAAATAAACTCTTCTAGGAACAGAATTTGTCATGAATCAGAAATTTTCAGGGGTTAGCCTATTTTTCCTTGGACTTTAAATCATTTTATTTTCAGGAAAAGAGAAAGTCATCTAAATTCTTTTCCATACTAACAAACTTGGCATTCCTGCCCATGGGAATCTGATGATGACCGGGTTTAATTAGTGTGAGAAAATTTTTTTTCTTTGGGCATTCTATTAGAAGGAAAAAGAGTTTGACCTTGTTTTGGTTTTCACATAAATAAAGGTTCAGGGTTTTGTTTATTTATTCAGGTTTTATTTTAATGTTCTTTGCCATTGGCTAAGGCTTGGGGAATAGGTTGGGTGAGAGTTGAGCTGCCACACTTTAAAAACACATCAGTAAAAAATGATGGACCCTATTAAAGGAATTTCAAACTCAAAAATACATATCTGTAAACCCAACAGCTGTGAACTTTACTTTCTCCACAAGATGTTTTTACTTAAAGAATAACTAATTTTAATGGGTAATATCTCTTTTCCTAATCTACTTTCTGTAATGGGAAGGGGAATGTGTCTTATTTTATTCTTTATTATTTTCTATAATCCCTCCATTTAAAGATATCAAAACAATTTTCTATTCTTTCCACATACAGAGGGTGTTGCTGGCACTGCATCATTAGGCTGTGTTCTTCGGGGTGTTTCAGTGGGCATGGCATGGATTTGTGTTTATCCCTCCACATATTTTCCTGGTGTTTCTAGAGGCCAGTGTCCTATTTTGGGATACCTCTGGTGTCTGGCACAAAATTTTTGGAGTAATCTCAGAATTCTGCCTGCCCAAATGGGCAATAGGATGTCAGTTTTCAAAACATTTACCTCTGTGTGTGTGTGTGTGTGTGTGCGTGTGCACGTGCATACATTAAAAAAAATTTTGTGCCTAACCATTAGTGGCTCATGCCTGTAATTTCAACACTTTGGGAGGCTGAGGCAGGAGGATCGCTTGAGCCAAGGAGTTTGAGACCAGCCTGGGCAACATAGCAGCGAGACCTTGTCTCTATTATTTAAAAAAATAAATTTTAAGATATAATAAGATGCTAACAATTGTTATCACTTGGCAGCTGAGAGTAAATGTTTATTTTCATATTTTTAATCTTTTTTGGTTGTCTGCATTTTCTAGTATTTCTAAATAAATGCATATTTTAAAAGTGAGCTATTTTTAAGATGTTTACATGGTAACTTTAAAATGATAACCTCACATGATAAACCCCAAACATAGAACAAAATGCTATTATTTTCTAAGTTATTGACTTTTTACCAGTTGCACTAACTTCACGTAATGTTTATTTAAGATACAGTCATTCAATGCAGGGGTAAATTTATAGCACTTCTCTATACCTGCTTTGAGATAACCAAAAGTGGAAAGCCAGAGAAATTGACAGGGGCACTCATTATGGAGCTCATGGGGAGGGTGATTCCTCCCTGCATGAATTACTCATAAAAAAAGTACAGAAGATTCATGACATTGCTCCTGACAGCATTGAAATTCTTTTTAATGGGGGTATGACCTAAAACGAACCTTTGATACCTGATCATGATGATGGGCTGTTTATTTATTTCTTCTCCTTCATTTCCAGCAGGGGAGATGATTAATGTACCTACCTTTCCCGTGATGGCCTCTGTGTATAAGTTGCTGTCCTTGAAGGACATTCAACGTTTTAAAGTGCTGATCAGTCTAATTTCTTCATTCCAGACTGTCTAGAGAAGGACACCAACAATCACCCATGAGGGCTGCCCTTCAACCTGCAGGAGGAAGTGATCGAAATGGAAGCTAGAGACGATTGTTGTTGGAATCTCAGGTGAGGCATTTTCTCTCTGACATAGGAAACATATACTTGTGGAGGATAGTTGAAGCCATGTTCAGGTAAAATGGTGCCATATAATGACAGCTGCCTAAGGTGTGGAGGCCTTTTACAATGACAATAAATTAAGCTAAATGGCAACTAAAATTTTTATTTGTTATTTTTATTCATGATTAATTGTGATAAAACATACATAATATAAAATTTACCCTTTTAACCATTCCTAAGTGTACTCTTCATCCTTGTGCAAATAAGCTCAAGAATTTTTTCATCTTGCATAACTGAAACTCCATACCTAATAAGCACCATGTCTCCATTTTCTCTTCCTCTCAGCTGCTAGCAGCCACAATTCTACTTTCTGTTTCTATAAATTTGTCTATTTTAGATACCTCATACATTATATGATACTTTTTTTTTGTCTTCTTGTGACTGGCAGATTTCACTTAGCATAATGTCTTCATAATAGCTTCAAGATTCATCCATGTTGTAGGATGGATCAGCATTTCCTTCCTTTTTAAAGGTTGAATAATATTCCATTGTTGATCAGTTTTGTTTATCCATTGTTCATCGATGAACAGTTGGGCTACTTCTACCTTTTGTCTCCTGTGACTAATGCTACTATGAGTGTATACAAATATATGATTCAATCTTTGCTTTCAATTGTTTTGAAGTTGAAACTCAGTTTCACTATCACTACTCAGAAGTAGAATTGCTGGGTCATATATAATCCTGTACATAAGTCTCCAACACGTCATCATTGGGAGGTAAATGTTGGAAACTTAGAAGTGCAGGTTTTGGTGCAGCAATGTCAGGAGTTAGAGACCGCTATGCAATACTTCAGGCCAGTGATCCAGAGCCACCCCATTGAAGATGAAGATGCATCCTTTGTTTGGCAGAAGTTACAGTAGTGGCAACAGTAAGGGATAAGAAAACCGAAGAATTTGGCACACATTAGTCATCTGGTCATAGAAAGCGAGATTGATAGTGTGTGCATACAGAAACGTCTTACATTATGGGAATAAAAAAGGAAGAACTATAGTTTTCAAAGTTCAATCAACTTAGAAAAATTTCTGTCATCTTTTGATTTCTGAGCTTCATTCCCAGAGATTCCCATTCAGTAAGCTCTTTTTGAGATTCAAAAATCTGCATTTTAATAAACATTAGAGAAAAATAATTGGTGGAAGATAATTCCTAACAATTGCCAGATGATAAAAACTTAACTCTAGCTTACCCATGTTAACATGAAGAAAAGTATGATATCCTGAATCGATGACTCTCAAGTGCTGGGCTGTAAACTGTTGTAACAGCAATTCTATTCTGGCTACTTCATCGCTTGGATAACTTGCTGCTTTTAGAAATACCTTGGCTCCAGTGCCCAATTCTCAGTGTGTGTTATATTTTCTCTATCTTCACAGGTTGGCAATTTTGTAGAAGGTCTAGTCTTCCCAGTTTTAAGGTAGTGATTAAATCCAAGATACAGCCGAGTGCTTTAAATGAAGGAAACCACGTGGGACCCCAGTAGTTAAACTAAATGTCATACAGACTTCTCTAATGCTTTGATTTTTAGAAACTTGACTCATATTATCACACAGTCTATACAAGCCTGGCCCCTACCGTATGATTAGTGCATATTCTGTGGTGTGGCTCCTCCCTGGGCCCCCATCTCTGGGCTGCTTCCATATGTGTCATCTTGGCTGAGCTCCACCCTAGCAACTATAGACTTCATCCCCTCCTAACTTTGCAATTTTCAAACCCACTCATGAATTTTTTTGAGGTTAATAACTTTACTGAAGATCCCTGGAGTTAAGAGAGGCACCATATTACTACATGTCAGTAATCTAATCAACCGCTTGTTAATTGCCCCACATTATCTTCTGTTGTATTTTCTAAAACCTAAGCTCTGAACCCGGGCCCTCCTTGTTCATTCAGCTCTCTAGAAATTGCAATAGAGCCTGCCATTCTCCATGGAATTGTTGCCAGCAGCAGAAATTTTCTATTCCACTACCAACAAGTCTCTGGGTGGAATATATTGTGTTAAGATGGTTGTTTAAGATGTTATTTTCCCAGGATTCAGGGTCCTGAGTCTACGCTATAGAACAACTACCAAACTACACCAAGATCCTACGGATGGTATGGGGAGGTCATGCCCTCTTGAAACTCTTGCAGTTTGACTCAAACTTTCTCTCTTTTGCTTCAACCTAAGAAGGGTCTCCTAAGGATCCAGATCATAACACATGGAATCCATAACAATTTTAGCTTGGAATAAGCAACCCAGTAGCCTTCCTGATTTACTTCTCCTTATCCCCGTACCCAAATCTTAGTCCCCTGTGTTTTTAACATTCAGATTGTAAGATTACACTAAGAAAAAAAGAAGCCAATGTTTGCCCCAATGGCAATTTATTAAAATTATTTTGTTGATACTAAGTATCCCAATCAATATCTTTGGACTTGACCCACTGATGTTATCATTCAATCTCTTGAGGCAAGGGGTTGGCTGGTGGAAGGAAGGCAGACTGGAAAGGAGTCCCTCTAGAGCTGTTAATCCTTTCCATCAAATTATCATGAATCAGCTCTTAATTTTCAATAGAAACAGAAACAACATTATTCTAACTGGAACCTGACTTTTACATTTCTCTGTAAACCACCATCTTGAGCACTGAATTTGTGGAGAATGAGAATTTATAATTGAGGGCTGGGCACAGTGGCTCACACCTGTAACTCCAGCACTTTGGGAGGCCAAGGCGGCAGGATTACTTGAGTCTAGAAGTTCAAGACCAGCCTGGGCAACATGGCAAAACTCTGTTTCTACAAAAAATACAAAAATTAGCCGGGTATGGTGGTATATTCCTATAGTCCCAGCTACTTGGGAGGCAGAGATGGAAGGATCATCTGAGTCCAGGAGGCTGAGGCCACAGTGATCCGTGAGCATACCACTGTACTCCAGTTTTGGCAACAGAGTGAGATCCTGTCTCTAAAAAAAAAAAATTGTAACTGAGATTTGAATTTTATTTTTATTAAGTTGGGCTAGTGCCAGTATTGGTCACTTTAAGTCATTCATTTAGTCAATAGATTTTAATAAGCAACTATTGTGCTTAGTAAAATACTAACTTTACTTAATACTACATATTCACTGAGCTAAGCACTGAATATATAATGGTGAACAAGACAGACATAGTATAATACCTGACAGTCTAGTATGAAAGTCTCTAAGTAAACAAATAAATACTTAGAAATTGTGAGTACGCATCAAGAATAAAACAATAAAAAGGAGCTAAGATAGAGAATAAAATGAAATATATACTTTATAGACAGGGTCATGGAAGCCTGTCTAAGAAGGTGACATTGAAGCTGACACCTAAAGGATGGGAATGAACTTGCCATGGAATGAGATGTCAAGTGGCTTGAGGTGGTTTCCCAGGCAAAGGCCTTGAGGCCAAGGAGCCTGAGGCAGAAGGAACTGGCTGAAGCTGAGTGGGAGGGAGCGGCAAGAGTTAAAGGCGCCCAGCACTTTGGGAGGCCAAGGTGGGCACATCACTTGAGGATAGGAGTTGGAGACCAGCTTGGCTAACAACATAGTTGTAATTTCAGCTACTCGGAAGGCTGAGGCATGAGAATCACTTGGGCCCGGGAGGCAGAGGTTGCAGTGAGCCAAGATTGTGCCACTAAACTCCAGGCTGGGTGACAGAGCAGGACTCTGTCTCAAAGAAAAAAAAAAGGAGAGAGAGAGATTAAGAGAGAGATAAAGGTGGCCGCAGCATCAGAGTTCCCAACGCACCGGACCTTGCGAGGCCATGGGAGGAGTTCTGAGTTGTGGAGAGAGTGGGTGGAAAAGGCACAGGACTGAAGTAGGAAGGTAGGTGAGAAGCTCACTACCTGCCCTGCTCAGTCTGCCCTGTACAAACTTTTAATGCTGATTTTTCTACGATTGATGGCAATTTATTCTTTCTAGTTGTCTCTCTAACTTGATTACACGGTTTTAGGTCAAGGACGTTGTTTCAGAATGTATTCAACACCTAGTGGTAGGTGTTAAATAAGTATTTGTTGACTATATGAATGCCCTATATGCTCAGTTAGCTTGGTATGAAATTGCTGTATCTCCCCAGTACCCACCACAGTGCTATGCACAGGGTACATGTGGAGGATTAATTTAGAGGACTCTGCAGGATCACATAGAAAAGAGCTTTTTTTTATCTGGCATTTTCTTTTACTTTACCATATAATCTTACCTGAATAGACTTAGGAGCATTTTTCTATGAATTATTCATATCAGCACATACCCTGTAAAACATCTAATGTCTCTAACCTTTTGAAACCGTGAGTCTTCCCCAACCGGCATTTAGAGTGAAATCTCTGTGGTAGCACTTTACCAATTTGCCCCTCAGCTCTTTTTCAGTTCTTGGCTCATGTGAATAAGCAGGCCAAAATGCTCTTCTGGGAATGCACAGCATGGATATATATATTTTTACTATCGCAGCAGAATTGTTTTGAATACACTTCGGCCATGAGGTTAAAGCTCTCCACAAGGAATACTTCAGCAATAATTCTGCTGCCCTCTAGCTGAGCGCTGAAATCCCTCCGGAATTCCGGCATTACCCTTCAAGAATGGTTCTGAAATGACTTGACTCACTTCTCCGTCCTTTCTATTCCTATTGAAATTCTTCCAGAATACTCACAGTAACGTTCAACCAGATGCCAGAATAACTTTTAAGTTCTAGAAAGGTCCCTGTAACAATTTATTACACAACACAACACAAGCTCACTTTTTAAAGAAGAGGTCTGATAGGCACAGCTGGTCAAAACTGTATTCCAGATATCCTGTGGTTAGGTTATTTCAGCTTTATTGATGACTCAGAAATTATATAAAGGGCTTGTGAAAGGACCAGCACACAGCTGCAGATGAAAGGGCTGGATTTTCTTCTCAGATTCTGCTGCCACCACGGCTACTGCTACTATTACTTTCTTTTCCAATTATTATTTTTCAGAGACACTAGGCATCAAGACTTGGCTCCTATATTTGTTAAATGAAAGCCAGTGAACTTGGTCAGAAACAAAATGTATTCTCATAAGCTGGCCCCATACTTGAGCAACACACAGAAATCAAATTATGTTCAAAATTCAAAAGCATGGGAAATGTATGTTTCTTATTCACTTATTCAGTAAGTATTTATTAAGTACCTACTGTGTGCCAGTGCTGTACTAGGCACTAGGAATACATTGGCAGACAAGATGGATGTGGGATTTCCAATGTAGCAGGACCTCCATTGTTATATAGAATTCCATTTGGAGACAGAATCAGATCAATGATTTTTATATGACCAAATACATAAAATCTGTGCTTTGAGGCTGCATTAGCTTCTTAGGTATGCATTAGCAAATTACCACAAACTTGTTGCCTTAACACAATGGAAATTTATTCTCTCACAGTTTAGATACTAGGAGTCTGAAATAAAAGTGTCGATTTTCTCTGAAGACTCTGGGGAAGTGTATTAGTCCATTCTCACGCTGCTAATAAAGACACATCCAAGACTGGGCAATTTATAAAGGAAAAAGGCTTAACTGACTCTCAGTTCTGCATGGCTCGGGAGGCCTCAAGAAACTTACAATAATGGTGGAAGGGGAAGCAAATATGTCCTTCTTCACATGGCGGCAGCAAGGAGAAGTGCCAAGCGAAAGGGGAAAAGCCTCTTATAAAACCATCAGATCTCATGAGAATTCACTATCATGAGAACAGAATGAGGGTAACTGCCCCCATGATTCAATTACCTCCCACTTGGTCCTTCCCATGACACGTGGAGATGATGGGAACTACAGTTTAAGGTGAGATTTGGTTGAGAACACAGCCAGACCTTATCAGGGAGAATCCTTCCTCTCCTCTTCCAGCTTCAGGTGGCTCCTGGTGTTCCCTGGCTTGTGGCAGCATCTCTGCCTCTGTCTTCACATGGCCTTTTGCCTGTGTCTTCACGTGGTTTTGTTAGAAAGACACCAGTGATTGCACCTAGAGTACACCCTAAACCAGTATGACCTCATCTTAACTAGTTATAACTGCAAAGGCCTATTTCCAAATACGGTCACATTCTGAGGTTCTAGGTGAACAGGAATTTTTAAGGGACTGTATTTTACTCATCTAACAGTGAGCTCATTGCATTAAAATTATTAAAATTACTTTATAATTACTTTATTTTTTAATGTGATTACCTTAAGTTGAGATAGCAAATGAGTTTTCTATTTTTTTTTTGTTTTATTTTGATTCAGTCATTCCAGTTTCAGTTAATCAGAGGGTAGTATAATTCACAATAAGTCATTATCCAAAGGATACTCAACTCTTTAGTTTGAGATTCTCTCTACATGGAGTCAAATAATATCTATATAGAATATTGTGGAAAAGTTTAGTTTTATATTTTGAAATACAAGGTATAAATGATACTTTTTTAGAAGCTTTGCAAAAGTGATATTTTCTTGAAGAATACATTTCAAAGTACAATAATCTGAAAGGAATTGTTAATGTGTCAATTAAAAGCATTCTGATTGCATTCTATGGGCAGTGACTAAGATTTCCTAAAAGCATGATTTTATTATTATCATTAATTTTTAATCAGTGACAGGGAGCAACATTGTTCCGTACATGGGGACAATAGAAAATATAAATGGCAGGTTTTAATTAACATGTAGATCTCTTTTCCCTTTACAATGGAATTTTTTCCCTAATGGTAAAAGACAGTATGCTTGGAATATATTATATCATTTACCTTCCCTTTATAATAAAAAAAGTCACAGATGGTGCTTGAATTAAGAAAAAGACATGCCATATATTTATAGCAACTAACGTGTTGGACAATCTTAAATTCAAATGCTTTAACCAGTTGTAAAGCCATGTATTAAGACAATGTCTGGTTTTGGAAATATGGTTGTTGGGGCAATAATAGAGAAATCACTGAGTCCTGATGCATTGGGTCAGGTACTAGCGTTCAGGACTGATTGCTGAGTGTTTCGGAGTGGTTATATAGTTTAATAGAAAAGCATATGTTTTATATTTGTACAAAATATACTGCTTACAAAGTTTACCTGCTTATCTTTAGAAAAGTACACTTTAAAAGCTTCCTCAACAATTATCTTTTTATCTGTAAATTCTAGAAAATTACTCTTACTTCATGAGATTTAAGGATAAAATGAAATAATGCAGATAAACCCTGTGTCTCAAAGGCTGGCAAATAGTAAATATTTAACGCGTCGATATTCTATGCTTCAGTTTTTCTTTTCCAAAATGGAGACATAATACCTATCATGCAGCACTGTTGCCTAGTGCTTAAGAACATGACATTTGAGTTGAGAAAATCCGGGTTTAAAACCCAGCTATGCCACTACAAAACTGTGTAACTTTGAACAACTTATTGAGCGAATTGATGTTTCCGCTTTTGCCTAAGATTTCATCTCTAACCTGCTATGTGGTTTCAGCTTCAGCCTTAGGCCATGACTAGCCAATTAGCTAATTGCCAATTGCAATGTCACTTTTGCTCTTCTTGAATTTGTACATGATCAAGTAAGTTGCCATTATGTCTAGTGAGCATAACAATATTACGTAAATAAGTGAGGTATGCCTTTTAGATGCATTGCTAGTTTATATGACAGTTTGAATTATTATTTAGGAAATATTCACTTCTTCCCTTCCCATATGTGTGAAATATATTTCGCCTTCCTTCAGTGTTGGGCTTGGCCCTGTGATATACTTTGCAAAATAGGATGTAGGTGGTTGTGATGTAAGCAAAGTCTGAAATGCCTTTATGCAATAGACTTGCCATCTTCCACCTCTACTATTGTCATGAGAAAAGCTTCCTGTAAGCAGCTGCTCCTCCATCAGCCTTGGACCCAGAATGCCCGCCTGCAGAGTAGACCTGAGCCCGACCTGCAGTGAGGAGTCACATCCAGTTAATCCTACAGCTTGAGTCACCAGCCTAGACCAGCTGACCTTCAGCAGACCTATAAGCATATAAGCAAGAATAAATAGTTGTAGTTTTTAAGCCACTAAATCTTGAAGTGGTTAGTTATGTAGCATAGCTGTCTAATACAGCTTACAAATATGCACTTTTAAATATAAGTAAGCATTTTAGACTTACTTGAAGTAAAATTTTTCTTAAGGCCTTTATCTCCTAAAATTCTATTATCTAGTTGATGTATAAATGTTCTACGTTAATTAACAATGATTATGAAAGCTGTTGATTTTATATACAGAAATAATTTTTAGAATGTTCAAATATTTCTTCTTTTCTTTCTTTTTTTTTTCTTGACAAAGTCTTGCTCCGTCACTCATGCTGGAGTGCAGTGGTGTGACATTGGCTCATTGCAATCTTCACCTCCTGGGTTCAAGCAATTCTCCTGCCTCAGCCTCTTGTATAGCTGGGATTACAAGCATACATCACCATGCCCAGCTAATTTCTTTTTATTATTAGAGACAGGGTTTCACCATGTTGGCCAGGCTGAACTCGAACTCTCGACCTCAGGTGATCCACCCACCTTGGCCCCCCAAAATGCTGAGATTACAGGCAGGAACCACAGCACCCAGCTAGCACATTTAAATATTTCAATAGGGAAACACTGCAATAATTTCAGAAAAATTGTATATATACTTCAATTCAGCAAATGCTTATGAAAGTTAAAACAACAATACAAATTCAAAGAATAGAGATTAGATTATATTATAATTCTGGTCTTTGTAGAATTGTTTGGTGCACTAGCATTTCTTATGTTAAATGAGTAACAGAAAACTGTTTAAGCTTGAATTACTTAATTCTAGAAAAGTTATCTGAATAAGTGAACATAGTAATCTTACAATGACTTGAGCTTTGATAAAGATTTCTGGCTGGGTGCAGTGGCTCGTACCTGTAATCCCAGCACTTTGGGAAGCTGAGGCAGGAGGATTGCTTGAGCCCAGGAGTTCTAGGCAAGCCTGGGAAATATAGCCAGATCTTGTCTTCACAAAATATTTAAAACTTTGCCATGGATGGTGGTGCATGCTTGTAGTTTCAGATACTTGGGAGGCTGAGGTGGAAGGACAGCTTGAGCTAGGGAGGTGGAGGTTGCAGTGAGCTGTGATCATACCACTGAGCTCCAGCTTGGGCAACAGAGTGAGACCCTGTCTCAAAAAAGAAAAAGAAAAGATTTCTCTAAAATATCATGAATTTGTTATCATCATTATACCTTCATAATCGCTGTATCAGGATAATTTGGTTGAAACTTAGTTTGAAACTAAAAGGAACAGAATCTGGCCATTGAAGCAAAATAATATTAATTGGAAGGATATTAGCCAGCTGACAGGCTAGTCAGGGCATTCTGGTCCAAAGGTGGAAGGAGCACTGGCAGTTCAAGGTGGTGGCAAGATCTAGGGAGAGGATTTCCCCAATAATCTTGCTTTAAAATGAATGAACTCAAACCTTCTCTGTCTTATTGCTACTTTTCTCAAGACTGAAATTCCAAGAAGTAAGCATCTGAATATCCTATCCAGGAGAAGACAGAGAACAACTGGGGACTATTGGAGAACTCTCATTTCCACTAACGATATCAGGAACCTACTGCCAGAGAACGTGGAATGGATACCAGTCAGCCAAAGAACACCTCACTATTAATTTATTATTATTGTTATGAATATTACTTGACAGCATCATTTTTATTCTCCATTGCTGGAAGTTTGAAGGAGATCTATACCTGAGACATTTCTCAAGAGTATGAAGTGAGAATTTAGAGCCAGGATGGAATTTATGGCTGTACATGAGTTAAACAATGAGATGTCTCTGAGCAGAAATAGAGATATTTCTGATATGAACCAATCTGGGACACCTGTTTATGTGGGATAAAACACTGAGAGGATTGTTTTTCCTAACAGAAAATTGCTTGTCAATTTATAAACTTGGGTTTCTCCAAGAGGATTTGAGAACTTCCTCCGAGGTCCTTACCAACAGATGAGAAGATTCTCCTTTCTGTCTCATTGAGTGAGGTCTGTTTCACCAAACATTTTAATTATAATAATTTTTATTGAAAGCAATTATATATGGAACACTTCATGAATTTGTGTGTCATTCTTGCACAGGGGTCATGCTAATATTCTCTTTGTCATTCCAATTATAGGATATGTGCTGCTGAAGGCAGCACTCACCAAACATTTTGCCTTGTTCATAGCCAACATCTGCTTATTCGTATCTTAGTCTTCTCAATACTTTTAAAAAGTCACTTCAATTTTTTGATCTTTGTTATTTATTTAGGAGTTACTCACTATGGCCTATGTACTTCGTATCTGGCTGTAAACAGACAGGATAGAGGGGTTCATATGTTTTGAGCTTAATTGGGAGAGTAGATAAAACAAATAGGGAAATAATCATGGCTTTGATTAAAATGCTCTGAAGGAGACATGTAGGATGTAGTGACAGTGTGTACACAATGGGGGATGAACTTAAACATGAGGGTCAGGACGGCTTCCCTCAGGATTAGAGTTTGAACTGAGACACAAAGGTTGAGTAGGAGTTAGGTTAAGAGAGGTAGGATGGATGGAGTATGGGTTTGGGGCAGAAGCAAGAATTAAGGGCAGAGGTGGAAAGTAGCTCAGCCTACTGGAGAAATCTTAAGACCAATATTTCTGGATTGCAGTGAGGAGAAGAGATTGGTGAAAGAGAAGATTCTCCTTTCTTTTCCAATGCTAAGGCCAACAAGTTTTAATATTTGAAGATGTTTCATCTTATCAAATGTGCTAATGTTGACAATCTTTTAGGAAGCAGGTAGAAGAAGTAAGTAGAAACATTGCAAGAAGAGAACATTGGCTATTTTTGGTGCATGTTCCATGAAAGCATTGAAATACCACAATTCTGCCTGTCTCATTTGACTTCAGTGCTCCACCTCTCAAGCTGCGGTGACCAAGCAGAAATGCAAACAGTATCTAATGTTTGAATCATCTCCAGCCTTTCAAAATCCATTTGAAGACTGGTCATTTTTTTTCCTCTGTTAGGTGCTTGAAAAATGTTCAGAAGAACAAATCAGGCGCACAGTGAATGCTGTGTGTGCACGCGTTCCCTCTGGTGTTTCCAGTTCAGTGGGCCAGCTCTCACTTGTCATATTGAGTCCTTTATTACAACAAAATATTATTTTAAAGCTGCACTAACAGTAATTAGAAGCAATTGAGTTTTATCAACTAACACAAACTGTGGGATTTAAAACTTGGATTTTAGCTGGTATTTTAATGAAGTGTGTGTTAACAACACCAAATCTTCTGTCAGGGCAGCAGCTGAGTTGCATATACAGACCTTTGATGGGGGACCATGTGTTAACGCTCAGAGGCGTCAGGCTCATGTGGGACTCTGCACATCCATACCTCACAGATCTGTCTCCCAGTTTCATTTTTATTTTCTCCTTCTCCTAATGAAAATTCTGATAGTCCTCTCATCTGTTCTGATAAAAATTTGGAATTAAACATGGTTATTCCCATGTGCACATATTAATAATACATATTTTGATGTGAGTAATGATGACTTAAATTTTCTCTTTGCTCAACTGCCTCATTTCAGCTTAAGATGTTAAAAGTGTACATAGTCCAGAATGTTCAAACTTATTTAGTGAGAAGAAGGAGGTTAAGGAGGAAGAATGAATAATATAAAGAAGGAGAAGGATGCTCTCTAATTTTCAATAAACATTTCTAGTGGAATAAATATCTGGAGGAAGCAGGGTGGTTTCTCTTTTTAAAAGGCAACCTTCCAAACCTTGGCCAAAGGCCTTTTCAGTTGAACATTTTCAAACAATAACCTACAATTTACTAAAGAACCTCACACAACTAAAGCCAAGACCATCATGGCACAATGGAGCCCTTTAAAGTATGAAAGCTATGCTTCTATCAGGACAAAACCTAAACTAGAGAAATATAAGCTTTGCAGACAGATTTTACCTAATCAGCACGCAATTCAAACCAAAATCTGGTACTTTTAACTTTTTATCTGTTCTTTCTATTTTGACCAATGCCAGAAGTAGGTGTTATTCACCTAAGAAAGATAACAAAGTGATATGATTTGGTTGTTTCCACCCCAAAATCATCTTGATTGTAGTTCCCATAATCCCCACATGTCATGGGAAGGACCCAGTGGGAAGTGATTGGATCGTACTGTTCTCGTGATAGTGAGTGAGGCTCATGAGATGGTTTCAAAAGCATCTGGCATTTCCCCTGCTTGCACTCATTCTCTCTCCTCCTGCCCTGTGAAGAGGTGACTTCTGCCATGATTGTAAGTTTCTGAAGCCTCCTCAGGCATTCAGAACTGTGAGTCAATTAAACCTCTTTCCTTTAGAAATTATCTGGTCTTGGGCAGTTCTTTATAGCAGCATGAAAATGGACTAATACAGTTTTTGGTACCGAGGTAGTGGGGTGCTGCGGTAAGAATACCCAAAAATGCGGAGGCAATTTTGTAGCTGGGTAACGGCTTCAACAGGTTGCAACAGTTTGAAGGGCTCAGAAAAAGACAGGAAAAATGTGGGAAATTTTGGAACTTCTTAGAGACTTGGAGGATACAGAAGATAGGAAGATGTGGGAAAAATTGGAACTTCCTAGAAACTTGTTGAATAGCTTTGGCCAAAATGCTGATAATGATATGGACAATGAAATCCAGGCTGAGGTGGTCTCAGATGGAGATGAGAAACTTGGAGCCAGAATAAAGGCGCTCTTGCTATGCTTTGGCAAAAGGACTGGCAGCGTTTTGCCCCTGCCCTGGAGATGTCTGGAACTTTGAACTTGAGAGAGATGATTTAGGGTATCTGACAGAAGAACTTTCTAAGCGACAAAGTGTTCAAGAGGAAGCAGAACAGAAAAGTTTAGAACATTTGCAGCCTGAGAATGCAATACAAATGAAAACCACGGGCCAGGTGCTGTGGCTCACACCTGTAATCCCAGCACATTGGGAGGCCAAGGTGGGCTGATCACCTAAGGTCAGGAGTTCAAGACCAGCCTGGCCAACATAGCAAAACTCTGTCTCTACTAAAAATACAAAATTAGCTGGGCGTGGTGGCACATGCCTGTAATGCCAGTTACTTGGGAGGCTGAGGCAGGAGAATCGCTTGAATCTGAGAGGTGGAGGTTGCAATGAGCTGATATCATGCCATTGCACTACAGCCTGGGCAACAAGAGCAAAACTCCACTTCAAGAAAAAAAAGCAAGAAAAATAGAAATGAAAATCCCATTTTCTGGGGAGAAATTCAAGCAGGCTGCATAAATTTGCATAAGTAACAAAAAGCTAAATGTTAATCACCAAGACCATGGGGAAAATGTCTCCAGGGCATGTCAGAGACCTTCATGGCAGCTCCTCCCACCACAGGGTCAAAGTTCTAAAAGTGAAAAATGGTTTCCTGGGCCAGGTCCAGGGTCCCCTTGCTCTGTGCAGCCTCAGGACATGGTGTGTCCCAGCTTCCTCAGCTCCAGCTGTGGCTAAAAGGGGCCAAAGTAAAGTTCAGGCTATTATTTCAGAGGGTGCAAGCCCTAAGCCTTGGTGACTTTCACACGGTATTGAGCCTCTGGGTGGACAAAAATCAAGAATTGAGGTTTGGGAACCTCTGCCTAGATTTCAGAGGATGCATGGAAATGCCTAGATGTCCAGGCAGAAGTTTTCTGCAGGGTTGAAACCCTCACAGACAACCTCTGCTAGGGCAGTGCAGAAAGGAAATGTGGAGTTGGAGCCCCCACACAAAGTCCCCACTGGGGAACTGCCTAGTGGAGCTATGAGAAGAGGGCCACCATTCTCTAGACCCCAGAAGAGTAGGTACACTGACAGCTTGCCTCATATGCCTGGAAAAGCTGGAGGCACTCAATGCCTGCCTGTGAAAACAGCTTGGAGGAGGGCTGTATCCTGCAAAACCACAGGGGTGGAGCTACCCAAGACCATGGGAGCCCACCTCTTGCATCAGTGTTACCTGAAGGTGAGACATGGAGTTAAAGGAAATTATTTTAGAGCTTTAAGATTTAATGACTACCTTGTTGGATTTCAGACTTGCATGGGGCCTGTAGCCCCTTTTCTTGACCGATTTCTCCCTCTTGGAAATGGTGTATTTATCCAACGTCTGTATCCTCATTGTATCTTGGAAGAAACTAACTTGTGTTTGATTTTGTTGGCTCATATGCAGAAGGGATTTGCCTCATCTCAGATGAGATTTTAGTCTTAGACTTTTGAGTTAATGCTGGAATGAGTTAAGACTGTGTGGGATTGTTTTAAAGGCATGATTGTGTTCTGAAATGTGAGGACATAATATTTGGGAGGAACCAGGGGTGGAATGATTTGGTTTGGTGGTGTCCCCACCCAAATCTCATTTTGAATTATAGTTCTCATAATCCCCTCCTGTTGTGGGGGAGAACTACTGGGAAGTGATACTCTCATGGGGGTGGTTGCCCTCATCCTGTTCTCATGATAGTGACTGAGACTCATGAGATCTGATGGTTTTATAAGCATCTGGCATTTCCCTTGCTTGCACTCATTCTGTCTCCTGCTACTCTGTGAAGTGTTACCTTCTTCCATGATGGTATGTGTCCTGAGGCCTCCCCAGCCATGTATAGCTGTGAGTCAATTAAAACACTTTTCTTCATAAATTACCCAGTCTTGGGTATTTCTCCATAGCAACATGAGAACAGACTCATACACACAGCTATTCCATTTCTAGTGGGATAACTAGAAGATAGCAGATTCCTCTTGCCTGGAAACCTTGCAAAGACCTCATCTGAGGCAAGTGTCTTGCAAGATATCCTTGGCACTGCTCTGGAGCTCCCTTCACTTCCCTTATTGCCTCCAGACTGATAACAAGGTCAGGTTTTCGTACAGCTAAAAGTAGAGAAATACTGTCCCAACTCTGTGAGGAATGAGCTTAAACACCAGAATACCTTCCCATTCTGACTAATGATTATGGACAGGAACATGATAACATTTGTGGGAATGGATATCTTCTTGGACTAGGGTGGTGGGGAAGAGAATAGAATTTAAGGCCAAGAAGAGGAAAATGTGTTGACATTGGAGCACTCACTCATGACTTGAGGCAGGGTACTGGCAAGGATGCCTGGAATTGATTCTAATATGATACTGTAATGGCTCTTTGGCCCTTAGACATGGTGATGAAGTGGGGACACTGGAACTCCCTTGGCAGAGTGTTGTAGAAAGGGTCAAAGTCTGAAGAAAAGCACTGGTGTTAGAAAGGGTTGATTCTGCAAGAACAGAGCCTATTGCTTGATTCTGTTTCTTGGCAGGCTGTGGAAGATATTACCTTCCCTGGGGCAGTGTGGAATTCACTGGCAAGAGGGCCTACAGGATCTTTGAGAAGCTCAGTTGTAAATTTATTTGCAGGCTGTGTTGACAATAAAAGATGTTTCCATGAAATGGAGCTCCTGGAATTTCATCTTCCAGGATTTCAGAATGGCAGAAGCCAGATGATAATACTTAATCATCTTAGGCATGACTATTCATCCTAACAGGCAGTAAAGCCAGAGTGACTATCAAGATACCAGAACCCACAGAGGTCTGTGGTGGAAGATCCTGGCAGATAAGCCGTTAGATGCTACAGTGTCAATGAACTTTTAAAATCAAAACTAATTGATAACTGCTGATTCAAATCCTGACATCACCCACTAGAATGGGAAATTTCAGACCTCATATTGGACCTTAGACTACGGGTATTTATAGTTTTCCCTTGGCAGATTCTCGTCTGCAGCTTTTTCCTTCAACAATTGAAAATCATGAAGGGAGGTGCTTTTCATGGGCTCTAATAGCTTGGATCAACTACAAGATACCCCCAGTAATTCATACAGAGTAGGTTGGAAAGCTAACAGCATCAGTGTTATTGGGGTGTTTATTAGAAATTCAGAATCTACATTATAATAAGATTCTCTAAGATTATTCAAGATTGAGAAGCATTGCCTTGGTGAGCTTAGCTCTATCTAACGGAGAAAGGGAGAGGGAGGTAGAAGGTGGGCAGGTGGGCAGAGAAAGGGAGAGAATGAGAAATTGACTAAGTAAGTGGAAAGAGATATTTCTGCCATTGTAGGGTGTGGAATGTGGGGTGTGGGATGACACTGGAGACATACTATAGATATGGCTCTGGATGATTTTGAATAAGGAATTAAAGTGACTCAGACAGCAACAGATACTAACAGAAAATTCACCAATTTCCACACAGAGAAAGAAAATGCAATGTTTAATATTCCTTGAAAAAATTAAAAAAAAAACTCCAGTTTAACAAGTAATAAAATACTGTGTGTGTGTGTGTGTGTGTGTGTGTGTGTGGTATTTATTATTTATTTATTATTTAAAAAAATAATTGAGATAGGGTCTCACTCTGTCGCTTGGGCTAGAATGCAGTGGCATGATCACAGCTCACCACAGCCTTGAACCCTCAGCCTCAATCAACCCTCCCACCTCAGCCTCTTGAATACCTAGGACTATAAGCATGAGCAATCATGCCAGTTAATTTTTTGTATGTTTCGTGGAGACATGATTTCATCATGTTTCCCAGGCTGATCTCAAACTCCTGAGTTCAGACATTCCACTGCCTTGCCTCCCAAAGTGCTCGGATTACAGGCATGGGCCACCACGCCTGGCCTGAGATATCATATTTTAACTTATTAAATAAGTTTAAGTTAAAAAAAAAAGATTCTTTTTGTAGGCAAAGACTTGGTAAGAAAGTTACTTCTCCATTACTTGTGGGACATAAATTATTATTATATACATAGAAAAGTTTTATAATATGCATTAAGAATCTTAACTGTGTTTAGATCCTTTGCCTTCATATCTAAGAATCTTTCCTAAGGCAATTAACTGAAATAGGAATAAGGATTTTTATGGACAAGTTATTATCATTGATAACTTTTATTGAATACTTGCTATGTACCAAGCAATGTACTAAACTCTTTACAGGGATTATTTAATTCAATCTTCACAACAATTGAAGCTCAGAAGGTTATATTAATTTTCTAAATTTACAAAGCTAGCAAGTAGCAAGACATACAGGTCAACATAGTTCTCTTAAAGATGTTAAGATTCTGTTCTACACAAACGATAAAATATTATGCAGCTGTTTAAAATAATATTTATAAAAACTTTGATACAAGTTTAAGTTTTTAAAAAGAATGCAAAATAGTATGTTCTCAAATGAAAAGGTACAGGCAGGACATGTTGCACATTATTAACAGAGTTGTTCATCGATGATTGTTCTATATTTTTCAATTTTTTTTTGCCCAAGCTTGCATTATTTTTACAAGGAAAAAATCTTTTTAAAATATCAGCCAGGTTTGATTGTGCTTTTTTCTCTTTTTTCTTCTAAAAGTCAGAAATAGATGTCAGTCCAGAAGTTATAAGAAATGTATATAATTACATAGTTGTGCTGATCAAATTACGTTGCTTCTGAGATGAAGGACATGGATTTAATTTATCATAGATTCCATGGTAGGCCTTAATTTATCATGGAGCCAGGCATACCACCACCACTCATCGGGAGATGTGTGGATTATTCAGCCTATATCCATTATGATTATTGACCAAATGAACCAAAGCTCATACCCTAAGGATGATAGGTGGATTGGCTAGGATATGAGCTAATTCTCTGCTCACCATTATCAAGCAGCAAAGGGCATACAGGCTGAGTATCCCTTATCCAAAACATTTAGGACCAGAATTGTTTTGGATTTCACATATTTTCAGAGTTTGTAATATTTGCATTACACTGCTTGAGCATCCTAAATCTGAAAATTCAAAAGTTGAAATGTTCCAATGAACATTTCCCTTGAGTGTCATGTTGGTGCTTAAAAAGTTTTGGATTTGGGGACATTATGGGTTACGGATTTCTGGATTTGGGATGGCTCAACCTGTAATGGTTTTACATATCCTTATGACTTTAAATTTACCCAGGCCAGTTTCTGACCTCACCGATTTTTCAAAATATTTTAAAAGTCTTCCCTTCTTTCTCTTGTCTTTTTTCTCTGTCTTCTTTTCTTCTGTCCCCTCTTCCTTTCTCCCTTTTTTTTCTTTCTCCTGTTAAGCCGGTGAAATTCTCTCATACAAAAGCTTCTACTCACCAAGTGGCATTACTCAGCTGAAACAAAACTTGAGAAAATTCTGTCAGATAAAGTCCCTGTAGAGAAAAAAAAAACATCTGACTAAAATGAGGATTTAGAACAGAAGGATTACCTAAATGTGATGTATTTGATTTCAGCACCATCACAGGGCTGTATTATTTAAGTGGGGTGCTTTTATTTATTTATTTTTTTCTGTTCCCAATAAAATTATCATAGCCTTTCATGGAGCACTTCAGAGGCCGTTAACTTCTCCCTCATTTACACACAGCTTCTCTCTCTTTCTTTCGTATTTTGCATCACTTAACCCAGTGGAGTGTTTTCAGACAAAGGCTGCCTAAAAGCTGCGGCCCACATTGTGGCTCTGTGGCATTCATGGGCTGTATTGTTTTTGAAGGCCATCTGGCTGTCATTTGTTTGCTGATTGAGTTAGTGCACCTAATAATATTTTTTTATTGGACTGTGCTAGCCAATGAAAAGGAAATTATACACTCAACAGATGGATCACAAACCTTTCTACCTTAGTGCATCTTCTCCTCAAGTTATTTAAAAGCAATCATGAAAGCAGATTATAAGCGGAATAATAGCCTTTTTCTAAATGGGTTTTGCAGTGGTTACTGGTTGTGGTGCTAAACACAATGGTATCAGATTTTCCCCTCTTTGTTGTGTAGGTTTTTCTTGTAAGAACAATCTGAACAATGAAGGATATGGAAGTAAAGAGAAGAAAATCAGCTGGTGATTATGATGACCAGAATGCAGGAAACCATATTTTTAGGAAATAGCTGACATCATAAGAGCTGGATATAACATGTGTCCATCCAGAGGTGAAGGAGGTATCAGAAACAAACCACACCTTATGTCAAAGGTGCTTGGTAGTCTCATTTTGCCTTCAGTTTGTGAGCAAAGTAGGGCAGCAAAGTCTCTCTCTCTCTCTCTTTTTCTCTCTCTCTCCCTCTCTCTCTCTCTCTCTCTCTCTCTCACACACACACACACACACACACACACACACACACACACTCCAAATATCCTTACTTTATATAGGAAGAACAAGGGTGAAAAAGTGAGGTTGTCAGTACTAGACACCATGCAAATTAACAGCAAGACCCAAATATCCTTGACTTGGTATTGATTCTCCCTGAGATGTTTGTTCCTTTCTGAAACCAGTAGTTTCCTATCCTTGGAAATTCTTCCTGTCCTTGCACCATAAAAATTTGCCTCACCTTTAAAGAGGAAGTAAACCTCTCTGACCAGAATGCCATTAAATTAGTCTGAAGTGCTCGCAAAGGGCATTAGATAAAATCTCTTTTGGAGGTATCATGACGTGTTGGATTATTCTATACGTCCCTAAACAACCAAGCTGCACTGCCTACTGGGAACATAAACTACAGTGACAGATTTTTAAGTTTTGCAGGCATAGAATTAATTTTTGAACACTTTTCTTAGGGGAGAAAGCATATATTATGAAGGCTGGCTTATTCTGCATTAGAAACAAACAGATTCTGCTTTTATGAGTTAAGAAAAACAAAGACAGAAACAAGCTGGCAAGCATAGTAACTGCTTTGTGAATCACTCTTGTAATTATATGTGTTAATTACTAGCTCAATTTTTTCCTTGCCATAGTTGTTGGCTCCTTGCCTCATCCTAACTTCAAGCCTCAAACAGACTTTTAGTAGTATAGTGACTCTAATTTTGGTATAAGGATACTGATGCATATTGCTGAGGGTGGTCAGGTAGAGGTGATGGCAGTATAGGTATGAATGGATGACATGGTCCCCATCCAAATCTAATCTTTAATTGTAATCCCCATAGTTCCCATAATTTCCATGTGTCAAGGGAGAGACCAGGTGGCGGTAATTGAATCATGGGGACGGTTTTCCCCATGCTGTTCTCGTGATGGTGAGTGAGTTCTCACAAGATCTGATGATTTTATGAGAGGCTCTTCCCCTCTCATTTCTCAGCATTTCTTCTTGCCACATTGTGAAGAAGGTGCCTTGCTTCCTCTTCACCTTCTGCTATGGTTATAAGTTTCCTGAGGTTTCCCCAGTCATACAGGACTGTGAGTCAATTAAACCTTTTACCTTTAATTACCCAGTCTTGGGCACCTCTTTACAGAAGTGTGAAAACAGACTAATACAAGGGTGGAAATTTTCGGGGGGGTGGGATCACTGGTAGCATGGATAGGAAGACCAGGTGAGGCCGAGAACCTCCCATTATTGAACATTACATGTCTTTGACATCTTTTTCATTGAATAATATCAATAAAATATTTAGTACTTCCCTGGATTTGTTCAGCATTCTGAATTTAGATAAGTAATTTTCCTAGAGCTTGTCCGATACTGAAGTTCTTCAGAGATTTTATTTCTCCCTTTAGCGATTACTGGTCATCCTGAAGAGTTGCCACTGTGATGGGCGACTTGGGAGCTGTGTGTCTCTTTTCCTGGTGGAGAAGGAGTATCGGGGGATTTGTCCCTGTGATTCTTGGTCACTGTCATTCTCAGGGTCAGATGAGCTCCATTTTAGCCAAATGTTTGTCCCAGGTGCAGCCTTACTGAATGAGGCACAACTCCTCAAATAACCTCAGGAGAGCCCTCCTGTTTTTACATGTCTACTTGCAACCCATTGATGCTTGAATCCTTGTAACTGAGATTCACACTCCAATCACTCTTGCCTTAGGTTAAAATGCATATTTCTGGGAGTGTTTTCACCTGTAGCCTTATCAGTTCTTTGTGCCTAGATATGAATGACTTTTTGGACACATCCCTGAATTTTGTCAGGAGGTTGTATGATTTCCTAAGTATCCTGGAAGCCTTTTAAAAACAGGAAATAGCTTTAGGAAGGGGAACAAGCAATGGGCCGGGAATGGAAAAGTGCTAAGACTGAGCAGGCAATTTTAAAGCCTGTTCTCTATTTCTTATGATTTTTAACTCCAATCCAATGGCTTTTGAGGGCCTATTGGCAAATCATCCCAGAAGAACATTTCGACCACAATCACTCAATCACTGACACCTTCTGAACTGATTATGACTTTCTTTCTTTACAAAACCTGCATCCTGACCTAATTATACTGGCAGGTGACTCAAATACAGGTGTGACCAGAAAGAAAAGCAAACACAATAAAATCCCCACCCCTTCTGACATCTCTCCTTAGGTCCCTGCAACCCCCTCAGTGTTGCTCTCTGCCACATCCTCTCACAGGTGTTTAACAGTCATCTCACCCTATGCCATTTCAAAAGGACTTATTAAGTTAGGAACCCACTTCCCTCTCCATCTCACATCTGGCTCTCCTTTTCAGCTTGATGTTGCAGGGATTTAATTCTGAGGAGGATTTAAATAAAATCAGAATCTGTCTGTTCCAGACGGACGTGTTTGCACAGAAATGGAATTCGTCAGCTGGGTTAGTTGCTAGTTAGTCCCATTTCCTTCTCTTGTTGGGGCCCATAAATGCTATGCTAACCTGGCCCCCCAATCATTCATGCCCTCTTCAGGGTGAGAATTTGGGGGATAGTGTCACTGGTGGGAGGGAGGAACAAAGCTTCTCTTTCTCCACAGAATTGGGTCACTAACATAAATATTTTGGTATTAAGACATTTCTACTTTTCAGACAAAAAGAAGTGTTTCAGAGTTACCTTAAAAATTAATGATAGCACCAGCCTTAGGGCACATTTGTTGGCAAGGAAGCAAGCCCCACACAATAAAAGCTCAAGCAAAGGGAGTTTTATTAAAAGAATAGTGGGAACTGTACAGTGTAGAAAATGCAGGTAGGGCTCGGGAAGGTGGAAATCGTCAGGCAGCCACTCTCTAGCTCTCTTACTCTGCTTTTCTATGCAATATTGCTTTCAATTTCATCTCTGAAAACTTGCTTCTTTGCAGGTTTCTAATTTCAGTTCCCCATAATTTTGTCTTATGCATGACCTTGGCTTTTCTTGCTATACATTCTGGCTCATTCTGACCCAATCCTTGACTTATCACAGTACCTAGCTCAGTCAGGTAATTAGTACTTATTATATGGCCCCATCGTACAACTTGAGGTAGTACTAATTTCTCCCACTGCTAAAAAGGAAGAGAATCTCTCATACCACATGAGCTTTTCTTGGTAGGAAGAAGGGAGTCAGCAAAGTTCTCTGTATGAATCCAAGTATTATTGCAAGGGTTCTGGTGTACTCAGCCTTTTTTTTTAAGGTAATGTTAAAATCCAAGGACATGGATAATAACCACATTCTTTCAGAAACAAATGACTGGATTTATTTTACTCCTATAACAACCAGGCAGTGGTAAAGTAAACCTCAGGCAAATAAAAGAAAACAAATTTTCAATGTCCATAGCGACGTAAACATGAAGCTATACTCACTAACAACATCAGACCCAAGAAACATTGTACCTTTTACAATAACAAACACACTTAAATGTTTTAAGAGAAAGGGCTAAAATAAGCATTAAGTGAATCTATTTTTTCTCCACAAAAGTGGAGGTATAAAAGTCATAATAAAATGAAAGCAAAAGGACATTAACAAAAATACAAAGATAAATGTGAAAAAGAAGGAATTTCATTATTTTTGTTAAAGGGTGAAGGTAGAAGAGAAGAAAAGATCTCTTTTGGCCTGAAGCCATGGAACTTAAGATAAAACCTTTCTTTTGCAGAAAAGAAACGTTCATTAACCAAGAAAAATGTCACCCACATCTGAAGTAAGAGCAGCCCAGCCATGTTTATCTTTGACTTGGGATGTTGACACCGGCATTCTCATGTTAACCCAGTGCCCTTATCAAAATAGAGGAACACTTTATTCACTTTGTTCCTACTTCTATCTTGGATTAGCCCCATTTTCTGTCTTTGGCAAACCTGAATTAAAGAAAAAACATGCAGAAATTTAACGAGAGTTATGAGTACCTTTTACAAAACCAAAATTCATTAAGTAAACCCTGATCTGGAACCCCTGAAAAGCTTTAGGACCCTAAAACTCTTCCAACAGCATCTGTATATTATACTTGAAACACTAAAGGGTCTAAGAAGTTATTGGAGGATAAAAACAAATGTTCAGAACAGCTCTCAGCTTATAATATTGATGTCAACAATTCATAAAATAAATATACATGCCAGTCTACCCAGGAAATAGAATATGAGCCAAACATACTAAAAATTAGGAAAAAAAAATGAGGGAGTACATGTTATTCTGAATCTATGGGCATGTTTAGAGAGCAAGCTCAAATTTTTTTCATGTTTTTAAGTCCACAAAAGTGAACAGTGCTGTAATAGAACCTGAAACCATTGATGTTTTAAGAAACAAGGTGTTTCTTACTGCTAAGTTAGCATAGATTTCAAGCCAAAATCAAGACAATATGCTTTCTTCAACTGCTTGCATGCGACTTCCAACATTCCTGTTAATTCTTTTTTGGCTTTCATTTAGAAGTTTTTAGAAGAAAGCTGGCTGTGTGCTAAGTCAGTTCATCCAGCCACCTGCAAAAGACCAGGTGTTGTAGAATGCATCCAATGTGACTAAAGTGCCTAGATTTATTGTTTGAAATATATTGCATTTATAAGCAGATGCTAAATAATAGACCCTTTAGTATTTTAAACCAATCAGCTCCATTTGCAACTACAAATCTAACTAATTTTCAAAAGTCTTTTTATGCAGATGACAGTTTATTCTTTACATTTCATATAAGAAAGAATGTGTTCAGGTGGCCTCACCAAAAAGATGAAGGGATACCGTGGAAAACAAGTTTTGATTTCTGGATTTAGCTTTACACAACTTCTGTGACACACTGTTATCCTCCAGCAAATAAGGAGAAAACCCTTCATTCACGAACACAAAACATCAGGAATGTGATTCAGCATTAGGCAGCTTAAACATGAATTCAGATTCTCTCCCACTCCCACCATTTTGTTGTCCTGTAGGGGATGCAAACGTTCTTTGGAAAAGCCAGGTGGTTATTTTCAAGCTTGTGTGATCTAACAGAGAGAGCTCCACGTTATTAGTCAAGAATTGATTACATCAGTCACTTTGTTGAGACTGTGTATTATTTCATATATTGGCACCTCAGGGTCCTTTAGGTGCAAAACAGCTGACAACCATACTTGTCTTATCTCTATCAGATGGCAACGAGAAGTAAAGCCAACTCATCAACAGTGTTAAATTCAGGATCTGTTTCTGTGCACAATCAGATGACAGTACTTATGATCTGCATCTGCCTCTGTTTTGACACCTGCATGTTTGGCCTCAACCTGGAAGGAGAAGAAAATGTAAATGGAGACCAGTAGCATTGCGTGCAGCTGGTTTGCCATTGCTGAGGCCCTTTTTTCCTTTCTGATTCCTTTCTGAAACTTGTGACACATTAACCACTTCAGAAGATAGTAAGGACATACCCTGCAAATGCCAAAAAGTGTCCTTTCCAGTGCACACATCCATGCATGCTTTTGGGATTTTTTTGTTCACTCTGCAGAGGAAAGTGTTCTACTCAAGCGCTGCCTTGAATTGGGCTCCAGAGTGAAAGAGGCTTAGCTGCTTAACACATCTCTAGCCATGTTGATGGCTAGAGCATCCAAATGAGGGGAGAGTAACAGTGAGGAAAAGTATCAGGAATCAATGATAAAAAGACAACAGCAGCCCCAAAGCCTCCAAATGGATACCTCTTTGGCTGGAGAGTCAGCCTGGAGCAGGTCCTACCCCAAAACAAACTCTCAGTGACTCCTAAAATTGAACATGTGGGACACAAATTCATCCATGTTTTCAATTAATGCAGCCAGAGCCTTGGAAGTTGGGCAATAGGCAGCAACAGATGGAGGGGTTTCTGTGGCAGCCAGCCTTATTTATGTATGAAGGCTCCCTCTTGTGTGAGTGTCGCCTAGTCATCTCCACTTAAACAATCCTTTTGCAGTGAATGGTTGTACTACATATAACACCTCCTTTGTCTACGAGCCTCCAAAAAGTGATCTGCCTGTCTGCCCTCTGCCTGTGCATTTTTGTGGTGACGCTTGACACAATTCTTTGCTCCGTAGACACCCCAAATTGGTTGAAAGGACAGCCTTTATTCATTAAAACTTGATTTTTTGGGGTAATTGAGAGCTAAAGGGAGTCAGGGTGAATTGTTTTAGCCTTTAACAATGAATTTCAACTGTTTATGACTTTAGAAGGTTACAGATTTCACTCATTACTTTAGAAAGCCACAGTAAGAAAATAAAAAGGAAAAAAACAGAACGGATGAAAGAAGAGTAAAAATAGAGTTTGGGTAAAACTTAAAAGGTTTTTAGCATCTAAAGATTTTTTTTTTTTTTTTTTGCATCTAAATTGAACACTGTCCTTGAGTTTCTTGTTTCACTTTTGTTTGAAGAGGTTTGAACATCTCTTACTGTACTTTGTCTCTTCACATGGATCTCAGGCAAGATCTAGATGAAATGGGACCTGCCGGGGCCGGATAATGTTTCTGCCATATTGGGGTGGGGCAGACCGCAGGTTGAGGTAGAGGTGACACCACCCAATACCATTTATTTCCATCTCCCACTGCTTCATCTCCTGCTCCCTTAAAGGTCCTGCGCACAAGGTACCCCATACCCAGAACACCGTACAGAGACATGTCACCTCTCGTGGAGGCTGAATTTATCAGAAGAACTTGGCAATGTGCTTGAATTTTAGATTCCAAAGGGAATGACAGAGAAGAAGGGCCTATTATCTATCTATTGTAACTGACATGTTTCTGTGATTAAATGAGGTCACCCACTCAACAACCTGATATGAGAGATGGTTTTCTCTCCATTTTCAAAGACGAGGAAACAAAGGTTAAGAAGTTTAAGTGCCTTGCTCCTAGCTGTAGATATGTAAATATCAAATGTCCCTTAGAATCCTAAGCCTGCCTTTTTCATTGTAAATTATTTTTTAAACAAATGGGCCATGAACAATAAACAAGTAAAAAAATTCATAAACAAATACATTTAATTTAGTAGTTTGTGCATTTTCCTGCTTTCTTTTTATATTAAGTGAACCAAAAATTATCACTTAAAAGGAAAAATCAAAAATCTCATCGTGCTTTCTCCAACCTTTATTGTAGAATAATTTACAGGCAATAAGATTTAGTGATTTTAAATATATAGTTTGATGTATTTTGACAGTTGTATATAGTCAGGTAACCATCACTTTAATCAAGAAGTAAAACATTTCTATCTCTCTGAAATATTTCCTTCTGCTCCTTTGCTGCTGGTTCCCTCACATGGCCCCAGCCTCAGTCAATCACTATTTTGCATTTATTGCTTTGGTTTCATCACAATCATTTTCAGTTTCTCATAGGCCTTAGGACCTTTGCACACGCTGTGCTTTCTGTCAAGAAGAACCTCCCTCTCATGCCTCACCCCTTCCTTCCCTAGCTAATTGTCTTTATATCTTAGCTTAAATGCCACTCCTTCAGAGGAGCTTTTCTTGATTCTCTCTTCTCACCATATCCATAATAAAAGATACCATTTACTGTATTCTTTCATAGCACTTATTTCTTTTCCTACACATCATATATGACAATGTCTATATTATGGAGGTATTTATTTAATTATTATTTATCTCCCCCACTATACTTTAAGTTCCATGAATGCAGAGAAAATATCTACTTTGCTAATAATTATATTCTCATTTAATCACTCATCATAACTTCACTCATACATCACCTATTTTCTTGGAATATAGTGGAACTCATATTTTAAAAATGAACTAATTGAATTAATTATTTTGTCTGTATAAAAATTCTGTCATCTTTCATAGTGCCAATGGGAACTCTACTTCTTAGTAACCTTCAGCTGTTTATGTGAGTTCTGGGTACTTTGAATATAGGGTGCCCAAAATGCATCTCACAGTTCAAATGCTCTGGGACACAGGTCATCTGTGATTTTTAACCAACACAACTGAAAAGGAAAATCATGCTGTTAGCTAGCACATGTGACTGCAGGTTAATAAGAAGTAACTAGTCTACAAATTGCCAGGCAGTTAAGCAGGAAGGTCAGAGATAGGCAAAATGTGAAACCTAGGATTGTCACCTTGATTTTTCTTGCCTGAGGCATGGCTTTGGCTGCTCTTATAGACTAGGCTTTGAAGTGGGCAGGAGAGGAAGAAATGACGGGAGGTTATGGCTTAGGATTCTGCATGTACTACTGTAAAATCACTCTGTCTGGTGATGGTGATGATGATGATGTGGATGGAGCTGATGGGAGCAGTGGTTGCAGTAGTAAGAACAGTAATGCTAACAAGTATGCACTTGACATAGTAGAAACTCTTCTCCATCCATTACATCCCATACATTTCATTATCTCCCACACCCCATAAATTGGGTCCTATGACTTCCATATTCAGATATGCCCTCTCTTTTACGCTGGAGCTGCCTGTGGAGAGTTTCTCTCTTTCTTTTGGGTTTGCATTATCTTGCCTTCTGTCAGTGCTCAGAGAATTGGAATCATCATGGTCATCATTATAATTATTATGATACAGGAGCTTTTATGAATCCCTGAAGTGGAGTATAAGAGCGAAAGTGATGTGGTTGGAGAAAGCATACATATAAAATTATGTTCAGGGCAGTAAATCAGCTCAGGGGTGACCCCAGCATTGTAACTCATGTAAGGGCTTTGGTTCTGGAGGAGGCTTGAGTCATTTGTAACAGACAGCTGGGGCTGGGCCCAGGGAGTTAATTTGGCCACACGTTCTCCGAGAGGTTAACTATGGCTTTGGTATTTGTGAGCAGTAGTGCAGACCCCTGGCACAACCATGTATCTACATTACTCCATTTTCTCACTTGCCCATTAGAGGTATCTTCCCTCTGAGTAAGCTGTGGTTCAGAATGATTATTTTATGTGTGTTACAACTGTGAACCTTCTCCTTTTCTTCTGCAGTCTATATTGGATTTTTAGTTGCATGCAGCGGCCATTCCATGGTGATCTCATCCAAGTTCATGGCTGAAAATACCGTTGATACCCTGATGACTTTCAAATGTATACCTCCTGCCCAGACCATCCTCCACATTCAAACTTGTACATCCAACTGCCTTATTGATATCTTCATTTGGATGTTGCAATCAACTCAATATTTCTGTCCCTTCAGCATTTATGTATTGTGTGATGGTACTTGGAGGAAGGAGTTTTGGGAGGTGATTAGAGGATGAGGGTGGAACTCTAGTGAATGAGATTTGGGTGCTCATTTAAAGGGACCCTTGAGAGTTCTCTTACGCTTTTACTGCCATGTCAGGATACAATGAGAAGAAGGCAGTCTGCAACTTGGAAGTCTGCCCTCACCAGAACCCAGTCATTCTGGCACCTGGATCTCAGACATCCAAATTCCAAAATTGTAAGAAATAAATTTCTATTTTTTATAAGCCACCCAGTAAATGACACTTTGTTAAAAAAGCCTGAATAGACTAAGACAGATGTCAAATGGTCATTCGAAGTCAACATTTAAAACTGAGCTGCTGATAACTCTTCCCAAACCCATAGTCTTCCTCATCCCAATTAATGACTGCTCTGTTTACCAATTGTTCAGGCCCCAAATATCTTTCTCTTACATGATGCATTTTGGCTATCAGCCAATTCAGACACATCTACCTTCAATATATATTCAGAATCTGAATATTTCTCCCCACTTTGCTGCTCCTTTCCTCATCTAAGCCACCATTATTTATTACCTGGCTTATTATGGTAACTTCAAAACTAAACTCCCTGCTTCTACCATTGCCCTGTTTAAGTCAATTTTCAACATAGTATGCAGAATAAATCTGTTAAAATGTAAGTCAGATCACACCATTACTCTGCTGAAAATCCTTCAATGACTTCTCATCTCAAAGCAAGAGCACGGAACTGCCCATGATGTGGACACGAGCACTATTGACCTGGTCCTTGTTACCTGCAGCACAGCCTCCCTCCTACTGCCCCATTTTAGTCCAGTCTATCTGGCTTTCTTGCTGTTCCTTGTATCCCTACCTTACTATTTTGTATTTGCCTTTCCCAGAGCCTAAAATGCCTTTCTCCCAGTTATTTCTATGGCTTGCTCCCTCACTTTCTTGGGTGCAAAACGGGGAATAGCAGTTTTAGATGAGGAAGCCACATGAGGGGGGGCTAAACGGAGATACAATGATGAGTTTCAAGTAGAGGCTATGTGGTGTTTAAGAAAAGTATTTCAGGCAGAGGGTACAGCAAGTTCCAAGGCCTGAGTGTATATCATGCTTGGTTTGCTTAAAGCTGACCATTGGGGCAAAGGAGAGTGTGAGAGGAGACTGGCTCAGACTTGGTAGGGGCCAGATGACAGAGCACCTTGAAAGATTTGGACGTTTATTCTGAGTGAGATGGGAAGCCATTGAGGAATGCTGAGCTGGTTAATAGTGTGGTTTGACTTACTTTACAGAAGGATCCCTTTGGCTTTTGTGTGCAGAATAAACTATAGGATAAATATTAGAAGCAGAGAGAATAGATAAGACAGTTGATATAGCCCAGAGGAGAACTTATGGTGGCTTGGATTTCACTTTAACATATAGGTGTGAAAATGGTCATTTGGATTCAGTCAGCAAGATTTTTTAATGGATTAGATGTGGGATATGAAAGAAAAAGAGAACTCAGGGATGACTCATATCTACTCCATGCCATCTTGTTTTGCCAAGACTACTGTAACAGCCCCCTCATTGCACTACCTGTATCTGCTATTGTCTCCTTACCAATCTGTTCTTTACACTATAGCAGAATGATCTTTCCAAAGCACAGTGGATTATTATTTACTTGGAAAAAAAAAAAAACACAGAACTCTCTTACATGGCCTACATAATTGAGTTCCTCCTCCCTCTCTGGTTTCATCTGTGCCTGGCCCTCTCTGTTCATTCTCTGCATTCCAGTCATCCTGTTTTTTTGTCCATAATATTGTCACAATTCCACCCACAGAAGGGTCTTTGTGCATGAGCTTCTTTTGCCTGCAATATGTTCTCTCCTCTTCGCTGAGTTAATTCTTACTTATGCTTAATATTTCAGTGTATTAGTCTGTTCTCATGCTGCTAATAAAGACATACCTGGGACTGGGTAATTTATAAAGGAAAGAAGTAATAGACTCACAGTTCCACATGGCTGGGGAGGCCTCAAAATCATGGCTGAAGGCGAATGAGGAGCAAAGTCGTGTCTTACATGGCAACAGGCAAGAGAGTGTGTGCAGGGGAACCATCATACCTTGTGAGACTTATTCACTATCATGAAAACAGCACAAGGAAGACCTGCTCCTATGACTCAATTACTTCCCACTGGGTCTCTTCATGTTTGCTTTTGCAAAGGCTGTGTTTTGCCGTGTTGTCCAGACTGGTCTCAAACTGCTAGACTCATGCAATCTGCCTGTCTCAGCCTCCCAAAGTGGTGTTGACACTGAGCCACTGTGCCTGGCCAATTCACCCACACTTCCTTCCTCCCTCCCTCCCTCCTTCTCTCCCTCCCTCCCTCCCTTCCTTCTTTCCTTCCTTCCTTCCTTCCTTCCTTCCTTCCTTCCTTCCTTCCTTCCTTCCTTTCTTTCTTCCTTCCTTCCTTCCTTCCTCCCGTCCTCTCTCCCTCCATCCTTTGTTCTCTCCCTCTTTCTTTCTCTCTCTTTCTCTTTCTTTCTTTCCTTCTTTCTTTCTTTCTTTCCTTCCTTCTTTCCTTCTTTTCTTTCCTTCCTTCCTTCCTTCCTTCCTTCCTTCCTTCCTTCCTTCCTTCCTTCCTTCCTTCCTTCCTTCCGTCTTTCTTTCTTTCTTTCTTTCTTTCTTTCTTTCTTTCTTTCTTTCTTTCTTTCTTTCTTTCTT
>NW_016107379.1:4346169-4352953 GCF_001604975.1 Cebus imitator | reverse complement strand
CTTTCTTTTCTCTCTCTCTCTCTCTCTCTCTCTCTCTCTTTCTTCCTTTCTTCTATCTCTCTCTCTCTCTCTTTCTTCCTTTCTTCTCTCTCTCTCTCTCTCTCATTGAAAGAATGGTTGACTTTATTTGGGTGAAATCAAGAGATACTTCATGGATTGAGGGGAGCTTTGAGTATGAGTAGAATTTCATCACATGAAGATAGAATAAGAGGCATTCTAAGATGAAAGAATAACAAGAGCAGGGGGACATTAACATACATAATCAGCAGGTGTAGGGAATAATAAGTTGTCTATAGTGGCTTAAGATTTGTGGAATAGGAAATGGGAAGTCGAAAAGTGTTACACTGAGACAAACACACGGCTTAGTGAAGTACATAGACCTGGTCCAAATCCTGCTTTTCCATTTACCAGTTGTGCCCTTGGATAAATTGAATAACCTCTTGGCCTTCAGCTTTACCATTTTTAATATTTAAATTTTTTTTTAAATTTATATTGCCATAGTTTGGAAGGTACAGGTGGTTTTGGCTACATGGATAAGTTCTTTAGTGGTGATTTCTGAGACTTTGGTGCACCTATCACCTGAGCAGTATACACTGTACCCAATATGTAGTCTCTTATTCCTCACACCCTCCCACCTACCCTCCTGAGACCCCAAAGTCTATTATATCATTCTTGCACCTATGCATCCTCATAGCTTAGCTCTCATTTTTAAGTGAAAACATAAGGATATTTGATTTTCCATTCCTGAGTTACTTCACTTAGAATAACAGCCTCCATGTCCATCCAACTTTCTGCAAAGGACATTATTTCATTCCTTTTCATGACTTAGTAGTATTCCATGGTATGTACATACCACTTCTTTATCCACTTGTTGGCTGATCTTTGGGTAGATACCAGTAGTGGGATTCCTAGATTGAATGGCACTTCTGCTTTTAGTTCTTTAAAGCATCTCCATGCTATTTTTCACAGTGGTTGTACTACTTTACATTTCCACCAGAAGCATAAAAGTGTTCCCTTTTAACCACATCCACACCAACATCTGTTATTTTTTGACTTTAATTATGGCCATTCTTGCAGGCGTAAGGTGGTATCTCATTGTGGTTTTAATCTGTATTTTCCTGATAGTTAGTGATGTTGAGCATTGTTTCATATGTTTGTTTGCCATTTGTATATCTTTTAAAGTAATTGTCTATTCATGTCCTTTGCCCACTTTTTGTGGGATTATTTGACTTTTTCTTGCTAATTTATTTGAGTTCCTTATGGATTTTGGGTAGTCTTTTGTTGGATGCATAGTTTGCAAATATTTTCTCTTATTCTGTAAGTTGTCTGATTACTCTGCTGATTATTTCTTTTGCTGTGCAGAAGCTTTTTAGCTTAATTAGGTCCCATTCATTTATTTTTGTTTTTGTTGCATTTGCTTTTGGGGCCTTAGTCATAAATTCTTTGCCTAAGCCAATGTCCAGACGAGTTTTTCCAATGCTATCGTCTGGAATTTTTATGGTTTCGGGTCTTAGATTTAAGTCTTTGATTCATTTTGAGGTGATTTTTGTATGTGGTGAGAGATTAGGCTCCAGTTTCATTCTTCTACATGTAGCTTGCCAGTTTTCCTAGCACCAATTATTGCATAGGGTGGCCAATCCCCAATTTATGTTTTTATATGCTGTGTCAAATATCAGTTATCTAGAAGTATTTGACTTTATTTCTGGGTCATTTATTCTGTTTCATTGGTGCTGAATTCATTTACCAGATCTCAGAGCTTTTTGGAAGAGTCTTTAAGGTTTTCTAGGTATACGATCATATCATCAGTGAACAACAGTCAATCTGACTTCCTCTTTTCCAATTCAGATGTCCTTTATTTCTTTCTCTTGTCTGATTGCTCTGGCTAGCATTTCCAGTACTATGTTGAATAAAAGTGGTGAAAGTGGGCATCCTTGTCTTGTTCTGGTTCTCAGGGGGAATGCTTTTAACTCTTCCCTATTTAGTATGATGTTGGCTGTGGGTTTGTCATATATGGCTTTAATTACTTTGAGGTGTGTCCCTTCGTTGTCTGTTTTGTTGAAGGAATTTTTCATAAAGGGATGCTGGATTTTATCAGATGCATTTTTGCATCTATTGAGATGATCATATGATTTTTGTTTTTAATTTGATTTATGTGATATATCACATTTATTGACTTGCATATGTTAAACCATCCCTGCATCCCAGCATGAAATCCACTTGATTGTGATGTATTATCTTTTTGATATGCTGTTGGATTTGGTTAGTTAGTAATTTTTTAAGGATATTTACATCTATGTTCCTCAGAGATATTGCTCTATAGTTTTCTTTCATTGTTAAGTCTCTTCCTGGTTTTGGTATTTGGTGTTCAGTATTAGAGCTTTACAGAATGATTCAGGGTGGATTATCTCTTTTTGTATCTTTTGGAAAAGTGTCAGTAAGGATTAGTACCAATTCTTCTTTGAATGTTTGATAGAATTCAGCTGTGAATCCATTGGGTCTTGTTTTTTTTTTTTTGTTGTTGTTGTTGTTGTTGGCATGAAAAAAAATACTGATTTAGTATCATTCCTTGTTATTGGTCTGTTCAGGGTCTCTATTTCTTCTTGATTTAATCTAGGAGGCTTGTATAATTCCAGGAATTTATCCATCTCCTTTAGATTTTCTATTTTGTGTGTATAAAGGTGTTCATAGTAGCCTTGAATGACCTTTTGTATTTCTGAGGTATCAGTTTTAATATCTCCAGTTTCATTTCTTTATTTTTTAATTTTTGATACTTTAAGTTCTGGGATACATGTGCAGAATGTGCAGGTTTGTTACATAGGTATACATGTCCCATGGTGGTTTGCTGCACCTATCAACTCATTATCTACATTAAGTATTTCTCCTAATGCTATTCCTCCCCTTACCTCCAACCCCTGATGGGCCACAGTGTGTGATGTTCCCTTCCCTGTGTCCTTATGTTTTCATTGTTCAACTCCCACTTATAAATGAGAGCATGTGGTGTTTGGTTTTCTGTTCCTTTGTTAGTTTGCTGAGAATGATGGTATCTAGCATCATTCATGTCCCTGCAAAGCACATTAACTCATTATTTTTTTATGGCTGCATAGTATTCCATGGTGTATATGTGCCAAATTTTCTTTATCTGGTCTATCATTGATGGGCATTTGGGTTGGTTCCAAGTCTTTGTTATTGTGAATAGTGCTTCAGGAAACATACATGTGCATGTGTCTTTATAACAGATGATTTATATTCCTTTGGGTGTATACCTAGTAATGGGATTGCTGGGTCAAATGGTATCTCTGGTTCTATATCCTTGAGGAATCGCCACACTGTCTTCCTCAATGGTTGAACTAATTTACACTTCCGCCAACAGTGTAAAAGCGTTTCTATTTCTCTACATCGTCTCCAGCATCTGTTGTTTCCTGACTTTTTAATGATCACCATTCTAACTGGCGTGAGATGGTATCTCATTGTATTTTTGATTTGCATTTCCCTAATGACCAGTGATGATGAGCTTTTTTACATATGTTTGTTGGCCTCATAAATGTCTTCTTTTCAGAAATGTCTGTTCATATCCTTCACCTACTTTTGGATGGCATTGTTGTTTTCTTGTAAGTTTGTTGAAGTTCCTTGTAAATTCTGAATATTAGCCCTTAGTCAGATGGAAAGATTGTAAAATATTTCTACCATTATGGAGGTTGCCTGTTTACTCTGATGATAGTCACTATTGCTGTGCAGAAGCTCTTTAGTTTAGTTAGATCACATTTGTCAATGTTGGCTTTTGCTGCTATTGCTTTTGGTGTTTTACTCATGAAGTCTTTGCCCATGCCTGTATCCTGAATGATATTGCCTAGGTTTTCTTCTAGGGTGTTTATGGTTTTAGGCCTTATGTTTAAGTTTTTAATCCATTTTGAGTTAATTTTTGTATAAGGTGTAAGGAAGGGGGCCAGTTTCAATTTTCTGTATATGGCTAGCCAGTTTTCTCAACACCATTTATTGAATAGGGAATACTTTTCCCATGGCTTGTTTTTGTCAGGGTTTTTGAAGATCAGATAGTTGTAGATGTGTGGTGTTATTTCTGAGGCCTCTGTTCTTTTCCATTTGTTTATATATCTGTTTTGGTATCAGTATCACACTGTTTTGGTTACTATAACCCTGTAGTATAGTTTGAAGTCAGGTTGTGTAATGCCTACACCTTTGCTCTTTTTGCTTAGGATTGTCTTGGCTATGTGGTTTTTTTTTTTTTTTTTTTTGGTTCTATATGAAATTTAAAGTAGTTATTTCTAGTTCTGTGAAAAAAGTCAATGGTAGCTTGATGGGGATAGCACTGAATCTATAAATTACTTTGGGGAGTATGGCCATTTTCACAATATTGATTCTTCTTATCCATGAGCATGCAATGTTTTTCCATTTGTTTGTGTCCTCTCTTATTAAGCAGTGGTTTGTAGTTCTTTTTGAAGAGGTCCTTTCCATCCTTTGCAAGTTGTATTCCTAGGTATTTTATTTTCATTGTAGCAAGTGTGACTGGGAGTTTACTCATGATTTGACTCTCTGTTTATCTATTACTGGTGTATAGAAATGTTTGTGATTTTTTGCACATTGATTTTCTATTTTGGGATTTTGTGGAAATTGCTTATCAGCTTAAGGAGATTTTGGCCTGAGATGGTGGGGTTGTCTAAATATACAATCATGTCATCTGCAAACAGAGACAAATTGACTCCCTCTCTTCCTTTTTTAATACTCTTTATTTCTCTCTCTTGCCTGATTGCCCTGGCCAGAACTTCCAATACTGTGTTTAATAGGACTGACGAGAGAGGGAATCCTTGTCTTGTGGCTGTTTTCAAGAGGAATGCTACCATCTTTTGCCCATTCAGTATGATATGATATTGGCTGTGGGCTTGTCATAAAAGGCTCTTATTATTTTCAGATATGTTCTATCAATACCTAGTTTATTGAGTGTTTTCAGCATGAGGGGGAGTTGAATTATATTGAAGGTCTTTTCTGCATCTATTGACATAATCATGTGGTTTTTGTCATTTGTTCTGTTTATGTAATGGATTACATTGATTGATTTTTGTATGTTGAACCAGCCTTGCATCCTAGGGATGAAGCCTACTTGATCATGGTGGATAAGCTTTTTAATGTCCTGCTGGATTCAGTTTCCTACTATTTTATTGAGGATTTTCACATCGATGTTCATCAAAGATATTGGCCTGAAATCTTTTTTTGTTGTGCCTCTGCCAGGTTTTGATATCAAAACGATGCTGGCCTCATAAAATGAGTTAAGGAGGAGTACTGTTTCTCTTGTTTGGAATAGTTTCAGAAGAAATGGTACTAGCTCCTCTTTGTATCTCTGGTAGAATTTGGCTGTGAATCTGTCTGGTCCTGGGCTTTATTTGGTTGTTAGACTGTAAATTACTGCCTTAATTTTGTTATTGGTCTATTCAAGGATTCACCTTCTTCCCGGTTTAGTCTTAGTAGTGTGTGTGTCCAGGAATTTATCCATTTCTTCTAGATTTTCTAACGTGTTTGTGTAGAGGTGTTTATGCTATTCTCCAAGGGTAGTTTGTATTTCTGTGGGATCAGTAGTGGATATCCCCTTTATCATTCTTTATTGTGTCCATTTGATTCTTCTCTCTTTTCTTCCTTATGAGTCTGGCTATGGTCTATCTATTTCATTAATCTTTTCAAAAAACCAGTTCCTGGATTCATTGACTTTTTGAAGGGTTTTTTTGTATCTCTACCTCCTTCAGTTCTACTCTGATCTTAGTTATTTCTTGTCTTCTGCTAGGTTTTGAATTTGTTTTCCCTTGCTTCTCTAGTTTTTTTTTTTTTTTTTTTTAATCATAATGTCCGTGTGTTGATTTTAGATCTTTGCTACTTTCTCCGGCGGGCATTTAGTGCTATAAATTTCCATCTTAGCACTGCTTTAGCTATGTTGCAGAGATTCTGGTATGCTGCGTTTTTGTTCTAATTGATTTCAAAGAACTTATGTATTTCTGCCTTAATTTTTTTTATTTACCCAGTAGTCATTCAGGAGCAGTTTGTTCAGGTCCACGTAGTTGTGAAGTTTTGAGTGAGTTCCTTTTTTTTAAATTTATTATGCTTTAGATTCTGGGGTACATGTGCAGATCATGCAAGGTTGTTGCATAGGTACATTCATGGCAAGGTGGTTTGCTGCCACCCCCATCACAAACACCTGACATTTCTCCCCACGTTATCCCTCCCCACCCTCCCTCCCACTATTCCTACCCTCGCCCCCCACAGCAGACCCCAGTGTGTGATGCTCCCCTCTCTGTGTCCATGTGTTCTCCTTGTTCAACACCCTTTTATGAATCAGAACATACAGTGTTTGATTTTCTGTTCTTTTGTCAGTTTGCTGAGAATGATGGTTTCCAGGTTCATCCATGTCCCTACGAAGGACCCAAACTCATCATATTTTATGGCTGAATAGTATTCCATGGTGTATATGTGCCACATTTTCTTTCTCCGGTCTATCATTGATGGCATTTGCATTGGTTCCAGGTCTTTGCTATTGCAAACAGTGCCACAATGAACATGCATGTGCATGTGTCTTTATAATAGAATGATTTACAGTCCTTTGGGTATATACCCAGTAATGGGATTGATGGGTCAAATGGAATTTCTATTTCTAGGTCCTTGAGGAATCACCACACTGTCTTCCACAATGGTTGAACTAATTTACACTCCCACCAACAGTGTAAAAGTGTTCCTATTTCTCCACATCCTCTCCAGCATCTGTTGTCTCCAGGTTTTTTAATGATCG
>NW_016107379.1:4343598-4345575 GCF_001604975.1 Cebus imitator | reverse complement strand
CATTTTAGGTTTTGGGGTACATGTGAAGAACATGCGAGATTGTTGCATAGGTACACACATGTGATTTGCTGCCTTCCTCCCCTTCACCTGTATCTGGCATTCCTCCCCATGCTGTCTCTCCCCAACTCCCCACCCTCAACTGTCCCTTCCCCGTTTCCCCCCAACAGACCCCAGTGTGTAGTGCTCCCCCCCGTGTCCATGTGTTCTCATTGTTCAACACCTGCCTATGAGTGAGAACATGCGGTGTTTGATCTTCTGCTAGTCTGTCAGTTTGCTGAGAATGATGGTTTCCAGGTTCATCCATGTCCCTACAAAGGACACAAACTCATCGCTTTTGTTGGCTGCATAATATTCCATGGTGTATATGTGCCACATTTTCCCTGTCCAGTCTATCATCGATGGGCATTTGGGTTGGTTCCAGGTCTTTGCTATTGTAGACAGTGCTGCAATGAACATTCGTGGGCATGTGTCCTTATAGTAGAACGATTTATAATCCTTTGGATATATACCCAGTAATGAGATTGCTGGGTCAAATGGAATTTCTATTTCTAGGTCCTTAAGGAATTGCCACACTGTCTCCCACAATGGTTGTACTAATTTACACTCCCACCAACAGTGTAAAAGTGTTCCTATTTCTCCACATCCTCTCCAGCATCTGTTGTCTCTAGATTTTTTAATGATCACCATTCTAACTGGTGTGAGATGGTATCTCAATGTAGTTTTGATTTGCAATCCTCTAATGACCAGTGATGATGAGCATTTTTTCATATGTTTGTTGGCCTCATGTATGTCCTGATACCAAAACCCGGCAAAGACTCAACAAGAAAAGAAAACTTCAGGCCAATATCCATGATGAACATAGATGCAAAAATCTTCAATAAAATACTGGCAAGCCGATTGCAACAGCACATCGAAAAGCTTATCCACTATGTCTCTGTTTTGATACCAGTACCATGCTGTTTTGATTACTGTTGCCTTGTAGGATAGCTTGAAGTCCAGCAGTGTGATGCCGTCAGCTTTTTTGCTTAGGATTGTCTTGGCTATGTGGGCTCTCTTTTGGTTTCCTTTGGTTGACACAATTTCCTCATTGCATCATTGGTCTTTTGCAGTGGCTGGTACTGGTACTGGATGTTTTTTTCCATGTTAAGTGCTTCCTTCAGGAGCTCTTGTAGGGCATCTCTGGTGGCAACGAAATCTCTCAGTAATTGCTTATCTGTAAAGGATTTTTTTTTTCTCCTTCACTTATGAAGCTTAGTTTGGCTGGATATGAGATTCTGGCTTGAAAGTTCTTTTCTTTAAGGATGTTGAATATTGGCCCCCACTTTCTTCTGGCATGTAGGGTTTCTACAAAGAGATCTGCTGTGAGTGTGATGTGCTTTCCTTTGTGGGTGACCCCACCTTTCTCTCTGGCTGTGCTTAGTATTTTTTCCTTCATTTCAATCCTGGTGAATCTGATGATTATGTGCCTTGGGGTTGCTCTTCTTGATGAGTATATCTGTGGTATTCTTTGTATTTCCTGTATTTGAATGTCGGCCTGCTTTGCCAGGTTGGGGAAGTTCTCCTAGATAGTAGCCTGAAGAGTGTTTTCCAGCTTAGATTCATTTTCCCCATCCTATTTAGGTACACTGATCAAGCGTAGATTGGGTCTTTTCACATAATTTCATATTTCCTGGAGGCTTTGTTCATTTCTCTTTACTCTTTTTTCTCTTTTATTGCCTTCTCTTTTTATTTTGTTGAGTCGATCTTCAATCTCTGTTATCCTTTTTTCTGCTTCATCGATTCAGCTACTGAAACTTGTGTATGCTTCACAAAGTTTTCGTGCTGTGTTTTTCAGCTCCATCAAGTCATTTATGTTATTCTCTAGGCTAGTTATTCTAGTTAGCATTTTGTCACATCTCTTTCAAGGTTCTTAGTTTCTTTGCATTGGGTTAAAACATGTTTTTTTTTTTTTTTTTTTTTTTTTTTTTTTTTTTTTTT
>NW_016107379.1:4320397-4343559 GCF_001604975.1 Cebus imitator | reverse complement strand
GTTTGTTATTACCCATCTTCTGAAGCCTGCTTCTGTCAGCTGGTCAAAATCATTTTCTCACCTGTTTTGTTGTTTGCTGGTGAGTCGTTGTGATCTCTCTGGGGAGGAGAGGCATTCTGGACTTTGATGTTTTTGTCCTTTTTGCACTGGTTTCTTCCCATCTTCTCTGAGTTGACGTCCTTTCTATTAAAGGTGGGGTTATTTCTCCTGTGTTTTTAAACACAGGTGTCAGTGTACCACTTGAGACAGTCTGTATATTGTCTGCCTGTGGAGGTGCTGCTGGGCTGTCTCGATCTCAACCAAGCTGCTGTTTATTCTTTGTCTGGTTTCCACTTATGCAGATTGGATTAGCCCCACCTTCCCAATGGCAGGCTTCTTTCCCTCTGCCAAGTCTGCTGCTCCCAGATGGAGCTCCGTCTGTGTTAACTGTGAAACTCTCCCCAGAGAGGGATTCTGGTTGCTGGATCTTGCTTGGGTGGAGCCTATCTGGCTGTATCCCCCTCCCTGCTTTCCAACTTTCCCTTCTGTGGGACGAGCAGTTCCTTTTTGCAAGCTTTCTCCGTGTTGCAAGTCGCCACCCTGGTCTGCACTGACAAGGCACTGATCTGGCTGGGGCTGCCAGCCTGGGCTGTCATCCAGGTCTGCAACCCTGGGCAGTTCTCAGCCAGGTGGCGTTTTCCTGGTCTGTGTGCTGCTGAAGTCTCGGATTGAATTGCTGTATCTGAATTGGGGTACCAAGTGGGTGATGCCCCCCTGATCCTCCATGCCAGATACTAGTGTTACTTTCCAGCTAAGGCAGTGGTGCCTTGCTTTGGTGCCCACTTTGGGCTGCTTTCATCTCTTTTTTGGGGGGTTAATCTTGCTGTTCAACCAGTCTTTTGGGGACCAACTCAGTACCTTGCTCAGAGATGTGGTTATCACTATGGTTCTGTGTCTCACTTGGTGGGAGCTGCACTCCGGAGAAGCTTCCTTTTGGCCATCTTGGGCCCCCCAGTCCTTGAGTGAGTTTCTTAATCCTGAGTTCTAATTAGAATGCACTGTTGTCTGAGAGACTGTTTGATATGATTTCTGTTCTTTTGCATTTGCTGAGGAGGGTTTTATCTCCGTGGTCAATTTTAGAATAAGTGTGATGTGGTGCTGAGAAGAATGTATATTCTGTTGATTTTGGGTGGAGCATTCTATGGATGTCTATTAGGTCTGCTTGGTCCAGAGCTGAGTTCAAGTCCTGAATATCCTTGTAAATTTTCTGTCTCATTGATCTGTCTAATATTGACAGTGTGTTGTTAAAGTCCCCCACTATTATTGTGTGGGAGTCTAAGTCTCTTTTTAGGCATCTAAAATCTTGCTAGATGAATCTAAGTGCTCCTGTATTGATGCATATATATTTAGGAAACTTAGCTCTTTTTGTTGCATTGATCCCTTTACCATTATGTAATGCCCTTCTTTGTCTTTTTTGATCTTTGTTGGTTTAAAATCTGTTTTGTCAGAGACTAGGATTGCAACCCCTGCTTTTTATTTGTTTTCCATTTGCTTGGTAAATATTTCTCCATCCCTTTATTTTGAGCCTATGTGTGTCTTTGTATGTGAGATTGGTCTCCTGAATACAGCACATCAATAAAGGTCTTGACTCTTTATCCAATTTGCCAGCCTGTGTTTTTTAATTGGGGCATTTAACCCATTTACATTTAGGGTTAATATTGATATATGTGAATTTGATCCTGTTATTTGATGCTAGCTGGTTATGTTGCCGATTAGTTGATGCAGTTTCTTCATAGTGTTGGTGGTCCTTACATTTTGTAATGTTTTTGCAGTGTCTTATACTGGTTTTTCCTTTCCATATTTAATGCTTTTCTCAGAAGCTCTTGTAAAACAGGCCTGGTGGTGACAAAATCTCTCAGTATTTGCTTGTCTATAAAGCATTTTATTTCTCCTTTGCTTATGCAGTTTAGTTGGCTGGATATGAAATTCTGGGTTGAAAATTCTTTTCTTTAAAAATGTTGAATATTGCCCCCCACTATCTTCTGGCTAGTAGGGTTTCTGCAGAGAGATCTGCTGTTAGTCTGATGGGCTTCCCTTTGTGAGTTACCCTACCTTTCTCTCTGGCTGCACTTAACAAATTTTCCTTCAATTCAACCTTGATGAATCTGCTTATTATGTGTCTTAAGGTTGCTCTTCTCAAGGAGTGTCATTGTGGTATTCTAGTATTTCCAGAGTTTGAATGTTGGCCTGTTTTGCTAGGCTGGGGAAATTCTTCTGGATAATATCCTGTAGAGTTTTTTCCAACTTGGTTCCACTCTCCCTTTCACTTTCAAGTACATCAGTCAAATGTAGGTTTGGTCTTTTCATGTAATCCCATATTTCTTGGAGGCTTTGTTTGTTCTTTTTCATTCTTTTTTCTCTAATCTTGTCTTCATGCTTTATTTCATTAAGTTTATCTTCAATCTCTGTTATCTCTTCTTCTGCTTGATCAATTCAGCTGTTTGATACTTGTATATGCTTCATGAAGTTCTCACACTGTGTTTTTCAGCTCCATCAGGTCATTTACTTTCTTCTCTACACTGGTTATTTTAGGTAACAATTATTTTAACCTTTTTACAAGGTTCTTAGCTTTTTTGCATTGGGTTAGAACATAATCTTTAGCTCAGAGGAGTTCGTTATTACCCACCTTCTGAAGCCTACTTCTGTCAATTCATCAAATTCATTCTCCATCCAGTTTTGTTCCTTTGCTGGCAAGGGGTTGTGATCCTTTGGAAGAGAAGAGGCATTCTGGGTTCTGGAATTTTCAGCCACTTGGCACTGGTTTTCCTCATCTTCCTGGATTTATCTATCTTTGGTCTTTGATGTTGTTGACCTTTGGATGGGGTTTTTACATGGTGTCCTTTTTGTTGATGTTGATGTTATTCTTTTCTGTTTGTTGGGTTTCCTTCTAACAGTCAGGACCCTCTTCTGTAGGTCTGCTGGGGTTTGATGGAGGTCCACTCCGGACCCTGTTTGCCTAGGTATCACCAGCAGAGGCTGCAAAATGGCAAAGATTGCTGCCTGTTCCTTTCTTTGGAAGCTTCATCCCAGAGGGTCATCCACCAGATGCCAGCCAGAGCTTTCCTTTATGAGGTGTCTGTTGACCAATGCTCAGAGATGTCTCACAATCAGGAGGCATGGGGGTTAGAACACACTTGAGGAAGCAGTCTGTTCCTTGGTAGAACTCAAGCGCTATGCTGGGAGATCTGCTGCCCTCTTCAGACCCAGCAGGCAGGAACATATAAGTCTGCTGAAGTTGTATCTACAGCCGCCCCTTCCGCCAGGTACTCCGTCTCAGGGAGATGTGAGTTTTATCTATAAGCCCCTGACTAGGGCTGCTGCCTTTCTTTCAGAGAGTCGCTGCACAGAGAGGATGAATTTAATGAGACAGTTTGGCTACAGTGCTTTGCCATGCTGCCATCGGTTCTGCACCCAGTTTGAACTTCCTGGTGGCTTTGTTTACACTATGAGGGGAAAAGCATACTCAAGCCTCAGTAATGACAGACGCCCCTCTCTCCACCAAGCTGAAGTATCCCAGGTTGACTTCAGACTGCTGTGCTGGCAGCATGAATTTCAAGCCAGTGTATCTTATCTTGTCAGGCTCTGTGGGGGTGGGATCTGCTGAGCAAGACCACTCAGCTCTCTGGCTTCCAGGATAGTGAACGGTTCTGTCTCACTTGCATTCCAGGTGCCACTGGAGTATAAAAAATATTCCTGCAACTAGCTTGGTGTCTGCCCAAATGGCCACCCAGTTTTGTGCTTGAAACCCAGGTGTTGTGGGCACCAGAAGGAATCTCCCAGTCTGTGGTTTGTGAAGACCATCGGAAAAGCATAGCATCTGGACTGCATAGCACTGTCCCCCACAGCTTCCCTTGGCTAGGGGAGGGATTTCCCCAACCCCTTGTGCTTCTTGCGTGAGGTGACATCCCACCCTGCTTTTGCTTGCCCTCTGTGAGCTACACCTACTGTCTAACCAGTCCCAGTAAGATGAACTGGGTACTTCAGTTGGAAATGTGGAAATCACCTACCTTCTGCTTTGGTCTCACTGGGAGCTGCAGAGAGGTACTGTCTCTATTTTCCACCTTTCCATCCTCCTCCTCCAGTTTCATTTCTAATTAAGCTTATTTGGAGCTTCTCTCTTCTTTTTTTGGTTTATCTCACTAAGAACCTATCAATTTGGTTTACCTTTTCAAAAAACCAGCCTTTTGTTTTGTTTACCTCTTGTACTTTTTTGTTTCAATTTCATCTAATTCTGCTGTGATCATTGCTATTTCTTTTCTTCTGTTGGGTTTGGATTGTTCTTTTTTTTTTTCCCAGTTCCTTGAAGTGTGACATTAGTTTGTCTGTTGGTGCTTTTTCAGACTTTTTGATGTAGGCATTTAATGCTATGAACTTTTCTCTTATCACCACTTTTACTGTATCCTAGAGGTTTTGATAAGTTGTGCCACTATTATCATTCATTTCAAAAAATTTTAAAATTTCCATCTTGATTTCCCTAACCCCATAATTATTCCAAAGCAGATTATTTAGTTTCCATATATTTGTATAGTTTTGAGAATTTCTTTTGAAATTTATTTCCAGTTTTATTCCACTATAGTCTGAGAAGGTACTTGATAAGATTTCAATTTTCTTAAATTTATTGAAACTTGTTTTGTGGCCATAATATGGTCTATCTTGGAGAATGTTGCATATGCTGATGAAAAGAATGTACATTCTGCAGTTGTTGGGAAGAAGCTTCTGTAAATATCTGTTAAGTTCATTTGTTCTAGCGTATAGTTTAAGTTCATTGTTTCCTTGTTGACTTTCTGTCTTGATGATCTATCTAGTGCTTTCAGTAGAGTATTGAAGTCCCCCACTATTATTGTGTTGCTGTCTATCTTGAAATGTGACTAATTCTAATTGATATTTTTTGTAAGCATCGAAAGTCACACTAGATTTAGAAAAGTTAGTAGAGTATGTTGATTACATATTGAAATAACATCTTGGATATATTGGGTCAAATAAAATATATTTTTTGCAGTAGTTTGAATAATGACCCCCAAAGATAACAGATTTTAATGCTTGGAACTTAAACTGTTACCCTACTTAGAAAAATAATTTTTGAAGATATGATAACAGTAAAGAACCTTGAGATAGGCAAATGATTCTGGATTATACAAATGGGCCCTAAGTGCAATCACATGTATCCTTATAAGAGGTAGGTAAAGGGAGTCAGACACATACGGAGGAGAAAATGATGTGAAGTGGAGGCAGAGATGAGTGATGTGGCCACAGGCCAAGGAATGACAGCAGCCACCAGAAGCTGGAAAAGTCAATGGAGGATTCTTCCTAAAGCACCTGGAGAAAGTGCAGGCCTGCCGACATTTTGATTTCAGCCTGGTAGTACTGACATTGCACTTCCGGCTTCCAGAACGCCAAGTGAATACATATATTGTTGTTTTAAGCCCTCAAGTTTGTGTTGATTTGTTGCAGTATCCACAGAAAATGAATACATTATTAAAGTTAATCTAACCTATTTAATTTTCCTTTTTAAAAGTGTGACTACTAGTTAATTTAAAATTACATATGTGGCTCACAGTATATTTCTCTTGGACAGTGATGTTTTAGACCATATGAAGGATAATTATAAAGATGGCAAAGACAAGCTGTTCTCTAAATCTATAGTGGGCAGAATAAAAGCTAATGAATTGAGTATGCAAAAAGAGTTTGAATATATAAAAAAGGATAAACTAGGTTTAATGGTTCCTAAATATTGAAATTCACAAACAGAGGCCCTGAAATGTGTATGCCTACGAATCTTAGAAAATAGGAGCAGCAGCCATATGTCCCTCAACTTTTCTATAGAACTGTCTGGGAGATGGGACTGGGATCAGATAAGTGTTTGAAATTCTGTCTTCACCTTGACTCACACTAAATTGTTGAAATTATAAGGCAAAGTGTTTTCCATGCTCAAATTTAATTTCTACTTCTCTCTGGAACTTTCATCTTCTTCAGTGGTGCTGAATAAGCAGATCAAAAATGATGAAGCCAAGAAAAAACTAAACCTAGTTAGACTCTAATGTCAGGAGCGAAAGGACTGGGATAAGATTCTTGTGCTACAGAGTGTCAAGCTGCTTAGTCATAATAGGACCTTTGGGTGAGTAACTTGATCTGCCTGAGCCTCAATTTTATCATCTGTAGAATGGATACAATAATACCTCACTCAAGTTTGTTCTAAAGGTTGGAAATAATATATGTAGAGTATGTTATACAGAAGCATAGTACACAGCCATATTTCATTTATTATTATTATTATTTTGTTTGTTTTTTGAGATGGAGTTTCACTCTTGTTGCCTGGGCTAGAGTGCAATGGCATGATCTTGGCTCACTGCAACCTCCACCTCCCAGATTAAAGTGATTCTCCTGCCTCAGCCTCCTGGATTACAGGCACGTACCACCATACCTGGTTAATTTTGTATTTTTAGTAGAGATAGGGTTTCTCCATGTTGGTCAGGCTAGTCTCGAACTCCTGACTTCAAGTGATCTGCCTGCCTCAGCCTCCCAAAGTGTTAGGATTACAGGCATGAGCCAATGCACCTGGCCTGAGGTTTTTCACATTGATAGAGCAAATGAATAGAAGTAATGATTTCAAATTGGACTTTCCCAAGATGGCATCATATTATCTAGTGTGGTCAGAAAAGGCAGAGGTATGGCTTATAAAATGTTATAAGTCAGCAGTTTTCTGGATTTGTGATAGACTGGCATTGCAGACAGACTTGAAACTGTGTTTTATCTATGGGATTTAAACTCTCTCTGCAGTAGCCTCTGTTCTACAGAAGTGAAGGCTTTCTGTTTAGTAATAGGAGATAATAGCTCCTCTTCCTAAGTAGCCTAAATGGTTACCTAAATAGCTACCATTAAGGCACTTTTCTAAAGTATTTTTAATGAGTATACCAATTGACTCAATTTTTATAGCAACCTACAGTAGTCCTCCCTTACCCTGTGTCAGTTACCCTTGGTTAACCAGGGTCCAAAATTTTTAAATAAAAAATTTTAGAAATAAATAATTCAGCAGTTTTAAACTACGCATGATTCTGAGTAATGTGATAAACGCCTGCTCTGTCCTGCCCCACCTCTCTCAGGACGTGATTCAGCCCTTTGTTCAGCATGACCATGCTGCATATGCTACCTGCCTGTTAGTCACTGAGCAGCTGTCTCAATTATCAGATGAAAAGAAACAGTACAGCTGTGTACCCCATAACAAAGCTTTGATCGATAATGGACCACACATATGTCATTGTCCCGTAAGTTTATAATGCAGCTGAAAAATTTCTATCACCTGGAGATATAAGCATGATGCATTATTTTTCTATGTTTAGATATGTTTAGGCATATTTAGATGTATACATGCTTACCATTGTGTTACATTCCCTACAGTAACATGCTATACAGACTTGTAGCTTGGGAGCAATAGGCTGTGCTACATAGCTTAGGTGTGTAATAGGCTATACCATTTACGTTTGTGTAAGTATACACTGTGATATTTGCACAATGACAAAGTTGCCTAATCATGCACTCTTTCAGGACATATGCCTATCATTAAGCAACATATGACTGTATATATAAGATTTTGTGTGATCGCAGTTTCTGGCATCTGCAGGGGGCCTTGGGACATATCCTCCATAGATAAGGGGGTACAACTGTATGTGGTAGACACTATTGTTATGATTTCCTTTTAATAGAAGAAGAAATTGAGACACAGGGAGATGAAGTACTTTGCTTAATATAAGACTGGGATGGGGATTTGAAATCAGTTTATCTAGTTTGAATATCCTAGTTATTATAGCTGCTGTACTGTTTTATATATATATATATATATATATATATATATATATATATATATACTACCTTTTATAAAATATGGATCCTTCAAGACAGACCAATCTATTTACAACTGCTCATTATAATGGCTTCAGCTCATCCACACACATTTATTGGACACATATTATTTGTAACAAATTGTGCAAGACTTCAGAGGAACACAAAGACAAATAAGATAGGATCTAGCCTCAAGAAGTTCACACTGTAACATGCAAGATGGTTATGTTAGCAATAAATTATTATGAAAATAAATCAAAGTAACTGTGAAACAGAGGTGTGAGTAACTACCATTGGATAAGAGCCTCTTCCATGGGCTCCCAAATCCCATATGAAGACCTTTATTGCATGTATTGTGCTTGAATGCAATCATCTGTCCAGTTCTTAGTCTTCCTTGCTAGACCAGAACAATAGGCACTATGTCTTACTCATCTTTATCTCTCAGGTATCTATCAAATTCCCTGACATCTAACAAGTTGTCAGTATTGTTTATGGAACACAAAAATAAGTGAAAAAATTGATGCAGAGAAGTTGATCAAAGAACTGGGAGCAGCCTGAAAAGCTGGACTACAAGGTTGGCTTTTGAAGTAGACTTTGGAAGATAAGGAAGATTTTGATAGAAGAAAAGGTGGAACTTAAGGCAAGGCAGGGCATAGGATAGATCAGACAGAGGAACAGTATAAACAGAAGCTTGAAAAGGTGGAAATGGTTTATTGGACCAGGGTAGTGTTCCATGACAAGGTTCTACGGTTGTGTTGACTGAAGCTAAGGTCAAGGAAAGAACTAATAACAGTTCTCCCAATAATTCAGGCAAATCCCCTAAAAAACTTGGTATAAGCAACTTGATGAGTTCTTGAATTGTTTTGAATAATAGACACATATTATTTATTGAGTACTTATTCCATGTCCATTATTTCACAGATATTAGTTCATCCTCACAGCATCATGTATCTGCTTATTTTACAGAAGTCACTAAAGCTCTGTGTAGATGACTTGCCCACATAGCTCATATGAGGTGGAGTCAGGATTTGAGTCCAAATCTTTCTGAGTCCAGCGCTCATGATACCTATATCATGTAGACCTGACACAGTTTGTGTATATTCATCAAACTTACGTATTTTCTTTATCTTTCATTTTTTCTTTTGTATATACCTAAAATCTGCATTGGTTAGTAAGAGCTCAGAAATGCTTGAGACTGAAGTTGAATCAGGAAAGCAAGATTTTTTTTTTTTTTGTATCCCTTAAGCAAAGCAGGAGGCTGCAGCTTATTGGAACTCATCTTCCTATATACTCAAGTGCCTCCAGAGAATTCTGAAAGCTGGGCATGAATATGTAGACATGCAAAAAATGACCAAGGCAGATGTTACGCTGATCTCCACTGGGCCATTTTATATCATAGTAGCTAATATACAGCACCTTTTTTGGCTGCCAACATTTTTTTGTCTCTGTTTATCAACCTCCTTTTATTTCTGTCCTCCACTACCAGACCCTTACATTTACATTTTTCTCTGTTTCCCCAGAAGAAGCTTACTTTTAATTTTTATCTTTTACAGAGCAGGTTAATTCCAGCCTGTCCAATGAATGCAGAGTTGGCAGAAGAACTCTTTGGTTTCAAGCTGCTGCGACAGGTGAACACTCAGATCTCCCTGGACACCCCCTCATCACTACTTCTACAATTTCTGATATGTTTCCTTTATTATAAGCCTGTGCACTGTGGGTAACTCTATGGAAATTTTAGAAAGTCAAAAACTCATTGTTGGCCAATGGGTTATATTTAATTATCTGAAATCCAGTGCCAAGGAGCTGTCAGTGTACAGTGGCATAGCCCTTGTTTTCTCTTCCTTTACATTGATGCCACTGCTGAGCTCCTGCCAGAGTGTCAGGTTCTCTAACGTTTTCTTTAGCAGCCATGATGAAGTAATCCATCCAAGGTGTATGACTGGCTTCAACTAGCCCATTTATTCATTCACTCCTCAGATATTTATTGAATGCTAACTATGCACCAGGCATCACATAAAGCAATAGGGTTATGATAATGAAAAGACAGATGGGGTCCTTGCCGTCATGGAAACTACATTCAATTGAGAATAAAAGTGAACAAGAAGACCTTCGAACAATATTTTACAGATTGACACATCTGCCGTGAAAAAGTAACAAAGGGAGATGGAATGAAAAGGAACTGTGGAAGGCCTGATTAGAGAGCTGACCAGTGAAGGCCTTTCTGAAGAGGTTGTGACTGATGGTCTTAAGCTTGAAGTGAAGGAATAAATCAGCTATGAGGACAGTTGGGGGAAAGCATTCTAGAATAACACATGGGAAATTCTGGTACTGGGAAAAGAGCACCCAAGGAACCTAAAAGGAACTTAATGTGGTCAGAGCAGAGAAATAAGAATGGAGAATGGTAGCAGTTTAAGTTGGAGGAGTCAGCAGGAGGTAGAACCCACAGGACATTGTAGGTCATGGTGAGGAGATTACATTTTATTTGAAGAGCACTGGGATTTATTCAAAGATCTTAAGTAAGCAAGTGACAAATTGATATGTATATCCTGTGTCCCAAAGCAAAATCTGATTTGTACAAATGTAACAGGAGGCAAGATGATAGATACTGTGCTCAAAAGAGTTTATTCTGTAAAAATTCCAGCAACTGGGTCTGTGTTGGAAATAAATAGGTGGACCTTGTTTGGGAGAGATTAACTGTGGTAGAGAAGGCTAGTGGAGGAACAAAATTCATTCCCCTTTCCTAGTGTGGGGTTGTCAGAGGAAGAAAGCTACCCAGCTAAGGACTACATTTCCCAGCCTCCTTTGTACCCATGTGTAGCCATATGACTCGTTTTCAGTGATAGTATGTGAGTGGAAGTAATGTGTGATTGATTTCTGGGTTGAGACTTTTAAGAAGTGGATGGGTTTTTATCCACAGATGGGGAAAGAGGATTCTGGAGCCTTAAGTATTTGTGGATCTCAAGGTGGGAAAAAGGTGCCTTCTATTTTTCATTTAATCATCCTAAGAAATGTGGGAGATTTGGGGCTTTGGCAGCTGGCATTTTCCTAACTAAATTGAGATACTATTTGAAGATTTCCTTTCTCTTCTAAGTTACCCAAATATTGTCATCAATGTTTACAAAGTATGTATCAAGTACCTAGACCTATTTTTCTGGAGTCAGAGGTTCTAGTTCTCTACCAAATATCAGATGCCTATGTTGGGCGCAGAGCTACTTCAAAATCTCCTTAGTGTTTATTTTTGTTTGTTCTCTACCTACCCCTCCCATCAACCCCACAATTAGAATGTGAGTAGAAGTGATGTGTGCTGCTTTCAGGCCTCGCCCATGAAAACTTGTCCCATGTGTTTCTCCAGGCCCTTTACCCTTTTGGATGATTAGGATGTGGCCTCCGAGGGTGACTTTGGAAGTCACATGATGATGGCAGAGCAGCTCTTGGCCTGGGCTCCTGAGTGACCTCACGGAGGAGCAGCTGCTCTGCTGAGGACACCACTAACCTTGGACGGTCATAGAAATGAGAAAGAAAGGAATGTTCTAGGATAGACAGTGATGGCGCTGTTACTTTGGAAAAGGTGCTCAAGAAGGACATTTAAGGTGAATGACAAGAAGAAACCAGTTATGCAAAGAGCTAGGGGAGAAAGTGTTTTAGTCAGAAAGAGAAGCTATCTGAAAGCTCAAAGGTGGGAAGGAGTTTGGTATGTTGATGATGATTGAAGGCCAAAGTGGCTGGAACAGATAAGAAAAAGGAAATAGTATGTAGTAAGAATGGTACACAGGCTGAGTGCTGTGATCCCAGCACTTTGGGAAGCTGAGGTGGGTAAATTTCCTGAGGTCTGGGGTTCGAGACCAACCTGGCCAATATGATGAACCTCATCTCTACTAAAAATATAAAAATTAGCTGGGCATGGTGGCATGAGCCTATAGTCCCAGCTACTCAGGAGGCTGAAGCAAGAGAATCCCTTGAACCTGGGAAGTGGAGGTTGTAGCAAGCCAAGATCATGCCATTGCACTCCAGTTTGGGCAACAAGAGTGAAACTACGTCTCAAAAGAAAAAAAAAAAAGAATGGTAGACAGGACTCGAATCATGAAGTTTGGATTTTTTTATTCTAAGTTTGAAAGCAGAGTTTTGTTTTTGTTTTCAATTTATTTTATTGTTTATATTTATTATTTATCATTATTTAATTTTTATAGATTTAGAGGGCACAAGTACAATTTCATTACATGGATATATTGTGTGGTGATTAAGTCTGGGTGTTTAGTGTAGCCATCACCTCAATAACGCACATTGTACATAATTGGTAATATCTCAATCTTCTCTCCCTCCCACCCTCTCAACTTTTGGAGTCCCCAGTGTCTATTATTCAACATTCTATGTCCATGTGTACACACTGATTAACTCCCACTTATAAATGAGAATGTGCAGTATTTGACTTTCTGAATTATTTAAGATAATAGCCTCTAGTTCAATCCATGTTGCTGCAAAAGATACAATTTCATTCTTTTTTATGTCTGGGTAGTATTTCATGATATATATATGTGTGTATACACACATATACACATGGTATATATAAATATGTATGTGTATATATATACACACAAGGTGTATATATGGATAAGGAAAATGTGATGTGTGTGTATATATACACACACACACACACAGAGAGTATATATATGTGTATATATACTGTGTGTGTGTATCACAGTATATACACACACACATATATATATATATATATATATATACGGTGTGTGTGTGTGTGTGTGTGTGTATACACACACACACACACACCACTTTTTCCTCATCCAATTATCCACCGATGGACACTTAGGTTGATTCCATGACTTTGTTATTGTAAATAGCACTGAAGGCAGTTTTGTTGGCTAGTATTTTTATTGGTTTTATGCAGTGTTCTAAGCTCTTTGGTTACTGTGGATGATGAATTGTGATGATGTAAGAGTGGAATCCAGTGGTCTTGTCAGGAGCCTGTGCAGTTGTTCATTTGATGGTTGATGATGGATTGTACTAGTTGGTAGTTAATAGCATGAAGAGAAGTAGATAATTTACATGTTTTGGAGAAGATGTCAACAGGACTTGCAGCTTAAGAAGCATAGAAGGAACTCTTGATGTGGCTTGTGCATTACTGTGGTCCACAGGATCACACACACGGTGAAATATCTAAATACCTTATTTGGAATTGTTGTGCATGAGAAATTTATCTATTTTCCCCCATTTATTTATTTATTTAGTCATTTATAACATTATATACTTGTCGATATTTATTTTATATTTTCAGTGAAAAATCTAATACTTCATTTTTGCAGCTTCATTATTGCAACTCTTGGGAGTTCTTTCAGTTGGCTCCTGTGTTCATTCCATATACTCCCATCATTGGATGTTATTTTGAATAGTTCCTAACTTTCTGTAAAACTCCAGGACCATCTCAGATATTCTTTCCCACAGTCCTAGAATCAGCCATATCCCCAAAGAGCCTTCTTTTCTTGAAGATTCATATTAAAAACCAAAGTCTGTATTCAATGTTTGTTGCTACTGGGGTGTCATTGCGCCTAGGCCCTCAAGAGACTTTTATCTAGCTCACAGTTTTGTACATCAGTCATTTGACCTGGGCTCAGCTGGGCGCTTCTACTGGTCTGGACTTAATTCAGCTGATTTCACCTGGGCTTGCTCATACATCCATGGTCATGTAGTACACTGTCACAGGCTTTATGATAGTCTCAGCTGGCACAACTGGGATGCCTGTGACCTTTATGAATATGGTCTTTCATGCTCTAGCACTTTAGTCTAAGCTTGTGCACATGGTGGCAGGATTCATTAATAGCGGGAACAAAAACACACAAAAATATATTGAGTTCTGGTATAAAAACTTACCCAGTAAGGCCTCTGTTACACTTACTGGCCGAAGCAAGTCAGAAGTTTAGCCTAAGCTCAAGTGGTAGAGAAATAAACTCCATACCTTGATAGGAGCATCTGCAAATAATTGTGGCTCAAATTGTAATTTTCTACCTATGAGTTTTGTAGAAATGGGAAACATTGGAGAAACTATTCCTGAGAGCTAAGATGAAACACAATCAGAATGGGGGATTTGTGGAGTCATGGCCTCAAGGAATAAGGCAGGGCTTCCAGTGCTGAATAGAGAGGTATTATACTCTTGATGAGAATAAAAATAAGATTGGCTGGTTATTAACTTCCCCACTTAGTTTGGCCTAGAAATAGAAATTCATAGGCAGGAAGAGAAGCAAGGAAAGCAGGTAAGATCAGATGCTTTAAGCAGAGATACTAGACAGGAAATCTTGCAGTCATAGCTTTCTACAGCAGCCATGATCAAAATCAGTAGACGAAAAGGAGGAAAAAGGGACAGAGTTCATGATGGACCTCGCTGATGCAAGAGGCACTAAAATCTTTTCAAGGCTTCCCTTTTGCAGAATTACTTGAAAAATTATCTGTAACCATTGATAACTGTCTGATTTTTACACTTTTGTTCTCACAATTTTTTTGAATATTTTGTAAGGTTGTTCATGATCTACTTGGAAATATTTATGTCACCAAGAAAGCAGTCTGAAATGTGAGTAGACTGGCCACCTGCATTCTCCCTACTTACACGTAAATTATCATTTAATATTTGGAGCATGTAACATTTGCTTAATGCACATCAGACTTGCTTCAAAATCAATGACCTGGGACCCTCAAATCCTTATTATACCTCCCTATCCCTGCTTCTTATTCTATTTTCCTAAAGAAACTGTATTTCAAGGAGAATTTATCCTTCAAATGTCATTGAATCTGTCATTACGTGATTACTCGTAAGACAGTGAATATAAGCAATTGTGGCACACGCTGTTCTTATGGAAAACCAGTTGCACACAGTGGAAGATCATTTTGACTCTGGTGTTTTAAGATTAGCGTTGAAGATATACTGAAGCTCAGAGCTCTGAATCCACTTAGCCATGAGCCACCAGAAATCTTTAACAGTTGAAATGTTAGTGCTTTCATTGAAAGAGGCATGGACTCTGGTTCCCTTTGTGAGAGTATAGTGCAATGACCTCGGGGTCTCAGAGCTTCTAAACATGTAATCGTAATGAGCAACCCATACAATACCAGTATTTCTTTTCTATTAACAGCCATTTTAGATCACTGCATGTTTATTTGAACGATCATGAATAAGCCAACCAAGGCCAGCCTAGACACCCTTTATTCATCTATATTGCCTTAGCCTTTTTCTACCATTCAATTTTCTTAAAACATACAATTCTAGTAAAATTTATCTTTGAAACCTTCAAATTTAACACTGAAACATAACCAAAATTTTTAATATAGACTTTTGAAGGAAAAAAAGGAATACAAATGAGCATCGTTAAATTTCTGGTTTAACAGGAGATTGGACAACTCAGCTTAACTCTAGTGCTTCTCAGTCTCCAACTAAAAGAGAGTAGAAAAGAAATTAAGAGATAAGAAAAGACAAACTGAAAACAAAATTTTGAAAGATGGAAAACTAATGGACAACTGGAAATAAATAATTTTTCTCAGTTCTTTTGCTCACTTATGTATTTTATCCTGACTGACTGTAAGTCAATAGACAAGAAAATGAACACAAATATGATTTTTTATAAACCCCAAACAATCTGGAATATTGCAAATAATATAAATGGGAAACTGAGTTACAAAGAGATTTAGGATATAAAATTATAGAATATAAAATGTCTAAGGCAATCACAAAAGTCAAATACTCAGAATATAAAATTTTGAATTTTTTTTTTGTATGTAGAGATTGTGTAAGTATATGCATCATTAGAGCTAGGATTCCAATTTAGATATCAGAAGCAATAAAGAGAATATACACATGATGAGTTGCTATGTGATTGACAGGCTAAGCTTGCTGTTTGTAGTGGCATGGAATATTGATTGAAAATTAAGAATAATTTTAACAATTGAAGTTTTCCTAAACTGGAGTGGCTGACTTCTGAAGTAGCAAGCATCTAACCACTGAATGTATTAGAAGGTCTTGCTGTGATCAGTGGGAAGCAAGACTAGATTACTCAGAATGTCTTTTCAAATCTATAGTATATAATCGGTATATACTATATACCAATGTGTATAATTGTAATTGGTCTGATCAAGAGCAGAGAGCTAGTTAGTGGTAGAACTCTTCCATTACATCATCTTGGCTCTTACTTGACCACATGGTTCAGCTAAGAATCCTAAACATTGTGGTATTAAATATGTTGTCCCAGCCTTCTGTATCTATGTTCTGGTGTGGCATTCCAGATTGTGCTTGCCCACATCAGCTTTTCTTCTTCCATTTATCTCCCATCTCAGTAGCTCAGGCCAGAGACCTAAGAGGCATCCTTGATTTTTCCATTTGCTTCACCCTAACATCAATCCACAAGCAAGTCCTATTTTTCTTATTTCCAAATGAGATCTCATATTCATTTACTTCTTTTCACTGCTATTCAAACTCCCATCAACTCTTATCAGAACTGCTCAAACAGTCTTCTAACAGGAGTCCTTATTTTAACTATTGTCCTGTATAGTACATTCACCACATAGAAGAAGGATGACTTTTCAAAAGTGAAAGTATAACCATTTCCTTCAATTTCTGGGTTTCAATCAATCTTACAATAAAAGTCTAGTTCACAAATTTCTGCATAAACTAGCTCCTATTTTCCTCCTTAACCTCCACTCACAATGTGCCCCTTCTTGGTCACCTTGCTTTAGTCACGCTGGTCTTTTTCTGTTCTAATCCTTGCCCGTCTTGGCCTTTGCATCTTCCCTTCCTTCTTTTCAGGACACTCACTGCTCCCACTTCCTTCCACCATCCCCATCTCTTCCCTTGACTTGATCATCCTCATTCTTTGGATCTCAGCTCATATGACACCTCTTCTGAGGGGCCTTCCCTCATCACCTCTTCACTACAACCTCTCTGAGTTGCCCCAACTCATCACTTTGTTTATCTCCATAAGAAAATCCGTGTGCATATGTTTTCATTTGTTGGTTCAATTATGTGTAAATTTGACTAATTTTCTATCTCTATCACTGAACATGAACATTAACAGTAATCTTGTCTATATGGTTCAATTATTGATTTAGCAAAGTGCTTGACATATAATAAGCACAATAATACACATATATAATGTTTATATTTAGTCACAGATCATTTACTTCCTAGCCTTAACTCTCTAGAGTGACGTATTTCTGAAGCATTCTCTATTGTCTTCTAAAAATAGGTCTTTACTAAATTGAGCCTTGAAGATTTTCAGGCTCTTTCAGACTGGATAAGAGAATAGGAGATGAGGGATAAAGAAAAGGTAGTTGGCCTCTACATGTTGATAATAACCTGAAATATTAGTCATTTTAAGATTTCAGATCCACAGAAGCTCCCCATCTGTATTCTGTTTCTCAGTGTTCCTTCCAACCTGATTGATTTCACCCTTATTGCTTAATTTTCAACATTATCATTACTTGTCATCTTTGGACAGAGAATGGTATCAGCACAGCAGTTTGTACAAGCTGCTGTCTACTGTCAAATTTGTTAATGTCCTTATTACAGGCATATAAAAACCTTCGTCCTCCACTGAGCTATCAAAAGCCTGCTATCTGTCAGCATGTCATCCAGAACAAAGCAACAAAGTCTTCATTCTTGTCTTGCAACTTGAAAAGCTGTTTAACATTGAACAATCCACACAGCCTGTGTACTTTAAGGCCTATTCTAGCACCCAATTTTTTCCTGTGACTCCTTCTTTGCCTCTAGATGTATGGAAACTTCAATATGTTCTTCAAGAATGAGATGCAAAAGAAATGAATGCCAGTGAAAGCTTCCCTCAATTTATTCCCCTGGAGACTTTGATTATTAATATCTGTAATTATATAAAGATAATACAAATGCAAACTTCAGTCTAGTCCTTGTGCAGATAATTTAACACTGTATTTTTCTAGGTTATTAATTAATAAGATTTCACTGTAGTTTCATGGACATACTGGTAGAAACAGACATTCTAAACATTAGCTTTCACGATTACTTTTTAGAAAGTGCCTCTCGTATCTGAGCAATCACCTGACCCAAGAAAATCTTGAAATTTTGACTCTTTTCTGGGAGTGAATTGTTTTATTATGGTTGAATTCTCAGTTTGTTGAGAGCTTGCCTAATTACTCATGTTACAAGTTTTAATATTAATTTAATAATCACAAGTTATAAAACATATTAAATTCTTTGTAAAATAGAGCATACTGAATATAAATAGATCTATATTTGTGACTTGGAATCATTATTAACATTAATTTTTAAACTTTTAAAATAATACAATGATACTCTCAGACATTACTAACAAATTTAGGGAAGTTTGCTTTGATACTAAATGAGCATCAGGGTGTCTGAGTTTGTTTATCTGAATTTTGTAATTTCTTTGCATTCGTTACTGTTGGGTTGTACCTTCTACTGCTATCATTATGGGGCATCCTCCTTCATCTTATTAATTAGCTGCTTCTCTCTTATAAAAGCTTAGGCACTTGCTAGGAAAGGAGACAAACCAAATGAACAGAGGTATTTGAGGCAGAGCTCTAGGGACTCAATTAGAATGACAGAGCATAAACACTACTGGAGTGGTTGTGAGAATTAAGTGAAATATTGCACATAGAGTGCTCAGCTCATAAATGGTACTCGGTAGCTGTAAGGGTTTTCTTTCCTGCCACCATCTACTTCCTTGACTCTTTTTGCATCAAGTAGAGATCTGTCCTATCTCCTGCTCAAAACAAAAACAAGAGAGGCTTTTTCCTTAGGGATGGTAAGAATCGTCTCCATAAAGTGGGTATCAGGGGGTGTAGAAAGCCAACCTTGTCCTCCTTTGTCTGTAAGGGAGCCTTCATTGAATCCTGTTCTCCACCTTATCCCAAAGACAGGTTAAGGGAAAGGGGCAAATGGAGGAGCAGTATGTTCTTGTTTTAGTGTGGCCTCCATCAGTAAAACCCTTACTTTCTATGTTAATGGTGGTGGTTGTAAGGTTTCCTCTGACAACATGCCTGCAAATTTTACATACATATAATGTATGTATATATAAAGAGAGAGAGAGTATGGTTGTTGTTCACTGTGCTATGAAAATGCAGTGAGTGAACTCCTGTTAAACATTTATTTACTTATTATTCAATAAATAAGTCATTTATTTACTTATTAATTCAATAAATAAGTGCCAGACACTGAGCAGTAGCCCAACGGGGTAGATAAACAAATAAAACGCAGTCCATGTCTTCAGAGACTCCTATTCAAATGAAGGAGACATACAAGTTAATGTTGAAGTTTGACAAGTGCTTGAATACAGGGAGATGTAGCGTACTGTGGAGACTCACAGGTGGGGGCACTTGACCCTGACTCTACAGTGGTGAGGGGTGTTCATGTGTGTTTGTATGTGTGCTGACCAGGGGTATCACTCAACCTGAGTCCTAAAGAACGATTAGGAGTTATCCAGGCAACAGAGAGTTAGAAAATTATAGCTAAACTTTGTTTTAGATTCAAAACAGGCTTAGAAAGATCTCAAGTCGAACCCATGATCTTTTCAGGCACTGTGGTTTATTTACTTATTTCTCTTTTGCTGTGCCTTTGAGTTTTTCTCTCCTTGTGCTTTACCTTTGCTTATGTCATTTTAGGAAACTTACTTTAGAAAATGCTAGACTCTCTTAGTTGTGAATTTTAAGAAAAAATTTGAAAAGTAAAAAATAAAGGAGATTAATTCACCTTTGGGATCTAGACAGGATGGCTTAGGATGTAGGGGGGCTACCAGGCAATCCAAGTAAGAGAGTCTGATAAGGATGCAGGAAACACATGAAGTACACGGGCAGCCCTAATTTGGAGTTCATTTCCAGATTTGTAAAGTAATAAGAGGATAAGTTCCCTATACAGGTTGTTCTGGTTTTAATCCTACTACCGTGATGACCTGTGTAATCTTGGGTACATTACTTGTCATGTCTTTGCTTTAGTTTCCTTATCTCTAAAATGGAAAAAAAAAAAACCAAAAACTAGAAACAACTAATACCTCTTTCGTAGGATTTATTGTCAAAATTAGATGAGTCAACATTTGTAAATATTTGGCACTCAAAAGTATTCAATAAATATTAGATATTATTATAATTAGTGTGAGTTTTTAAAAAATGCTAACATATATAAACAACTCATTAATTAGTCATAGCCTAGTTCCTAGGACATAGTAATGACTGTGTAAATTGTCTTCTCTTCCTCCTCCACTTTCTCCTCTTCTTTTCCATTATCATCTCTTTTCAAATGGATATTTTCAACCAGTATCTTGTCATATTTTTTCCTTTTCTTTCCTTTCTTTTTGAGACAGTTTCTCTCTCTGTCGCCCAGGATGGAGTGCAGTGGTGTGATCTCAGCTCACTGCAACCTCTGCCTCCTGGGTTCAAGCCATTCTTCTGTCTCAGCCTTCCGAGTAGCTGGGATTACAGGTGTGCACCTCCACACGCAGCTAACTTTTTTTTTTCTTGAGATAGTGTCTCCCTCTGTTGTCCAGGCTGGAGTGCAGTGGCATGATTCAGCTCACTGCAACCTCTGCCTCCTGGGTTCAAGCCATTCTTCCGCCTCAGCCTCCTGAGTAGCTGGGATTACAGGCACGTGCCACCATGCCCACCTAATTTTTGTATTTTTAGTAGAGACGGGGTTTCACCATATTGGCTAGGCTGGTTTCAAACTCCTGACCTTCTGATATGCCTGCCTTGGCCTCCCAAAGTGCTGTGATTACCAGCATAAGCCACAGCACCTGGCCACTTTTTATATTTTTGGTAGTGATAGGATTTTGTCATTTTGGCCAGGCAGATCTCGAATTCCTGGCCTCAAGTGATCCCCTCACCTGGGCCTCCCAAAGTGCTGGGATTATAGGCATGAGCCACCATGCCTAGCCCACTTTTTATTTATTTATTTTTTAACAGAACCATAATCGTATGTTAATGCTTAGTTTAATACTAAATTGTTTTCTAGTTTCTTTGTTGACTTTCTATTTTTCCTTTCTAACTAACTGCAAGTTACTTGAGGATAGGAGCTAGACTTAATACTTATAGTGCTAAGAATATATCAGATGCTCTGTAAATATTTGTTGAATGATTTATAAAATACTTGGGAATAGTCAAATACTATTGATTAATAATGGAAAAGTATTCTGTCATTGATGAAGGTTAATTTTTTTATATGCTGAGTATTTATCTAAGAGTTAAGAATGTTTCAGGACTTGATGGAAGATTTCCAACTCAATAGCTTTAGTTTTTATCTACACTTGATAGAAACGTTGGTCTTACCTTTAAGATAAAATGTTTTCATCCATTCCCAATATTTTTATTTAGAAAACAGACATTAGCCTTCTTCATTTTAATCTTTGATTTTGCACTCATAAAGTAGGGTCTTCAGAAACATTAAAAAATAATGTACATATTCCAGCGAATTCTAATTTTGTGGGTTGGTAAGCCTGTGATGTTATCATTAAATTTAAGTGATTCACAGTTGGTTTTTAAAATTTTCTCTATAACTCAGTAGTTTTTTCTTACAAAGTACAGTTCTGCCAAGAAATTTCTAGAAGTACAATGTATATTCAGCTGCATAATCTCTTATTAAATTTAAGTAAGTCAGCATCAACCATTCCTACTTCCATTTTTCGAGATGAAAAGCAGATTGGGTGATTGACATAGAAAACTTGCAGACTTAGGTGCTGAACCCAATATCAATAAGTAACTTCAAAATCAAATTGTCTTCTTTCCTAGATATGTAACCTCAGTCTTCTGTTTTCCATTTTCATTACTTCCAGATAATCCTTCTGATTCAACTTGAGTTTAGCAGTTGACTTTTATTTCTGTTTTAGCAAATGATTGCTCCCTGGCTTTTCAGGCATTGAGTCACTCAGATCTTGCCCAGTGATTGCTCCCATGTGTCTCACCCCTCCTTCACTCAGTTCAGCAGAGCCACACACAGATACACAAAAGGCAGCCAAGGAACATGTGTCCAGTGCGATTGCCCAGGTCTGGTCTCTGCTTCATCTTGACCTAATGCTGACCATCTTTGTTCTTGTTTTTCTTGCTTCCTTGGCTCAAAAGTTTTGGCTTCTCACAATTCACAGTTGCAAAAATATGAAACCAATCTAAGTGTCCATCAACTAATAAGCGGTTGAAGAGAATGTATATATATACCATGGAATAGTATTCAGCCATAAAAAGGAACTAAATAATGTCCTTTGCAGCAAATTGGTTGGAGCTGAATGCCATTATTCTAAGTGAAGTAACTAAGGAATGGAAAAAACAAATATTCAATGTTTTCATTTATAAGTGAGAGCTAAGCTATGAGGATGCAACGGCTTAAGGACGATATAATGGATCTTGGGAATTTGGGATGGGGGAAGGGTGGAAAAGGGAGTGAGGGATAAAAGACTACCTATCGGGTAGAGTGTACACTGCTTGGGTGACAGGTGCACCAAAATCTTAGAAATTACAACTAAACTTACTTATGTATCCAAAACCACCTGTACACCCCAAAACTATTTTTTTTCTTTAAAGAGAAAAATCTAATTACAAAAAAGGTTTGGCTTAAAATTTTTTTAAAAAATGTGCTTTTGAGGACCTATGTAGACTCTCCTCACTGCTTTGGATTTGGTTTCCTTTGTGTCTTCCCATTTGGTTCTTGACTCTGTACCTTGACTGCTACTTGGGATGAAAGACACCTTCCCCCAGCCCTTCCAGACAGCCCCATCAGAATAGTCAACCACTGATTATTTCCTTCTGCCTCTGTCAGAGAAGAGGAATTTAGATGCGCATTTCATTTTTCCCAGTTGGGTTTCCAAGCAGGTAAGTGGTCAACACTATTTCCTAACTAGCCATAACTGAGGCATAGCTGAAAATGTATTATAATTTATTTTCTTTTTAAATTCTTTCTTTATATGCAGGCTAAAAATTATGTCTACATATGTAAATAGTTTAAGTGGTTCAATGAATTAGTAAAATCAGACAAATCAGGAAAAAGACAATCATTCTGGCTGTATGAAAGACATCAAAGTGATGAAATGCTGGTGCCTTCCAATTTAAAAAAAGCTTTCAACTAGATGTATCTAAAAGCTAATCATTTGGTGAGGTAGTCATAAGCATATATGATTGATCTCATAACAATACAACTTTTTTGGGGCTGTCTTATCAATAGCGAATTGACCTAAAACTTGATAAAAGTTTAGTATGCATATGTTTTTAATCGGTAATCAATCTTGATAGAGAAGAATTTTACTTTTTTTTTTTTTTTTTTTTTT